>NC_053393.1:420201118-420501118 GCF_905171765.1 Bufo bufo
GCCTTCAGCTGCCAAGCGCACATGTAACAGGTCAGCCAGTGTCATAGGTACAAATCTGCTGACAGATGCCCTTTAAATCAGCTATATACCGTGCCTATCCCCTTGAAGTTTCTTATTTCATTGTAAAACAACATTCAAGTTTTTTTGATACTTCCACAAGAAAGAGAATAGTCCAGTTGACAATCCAGCCATACTGAAATTGCGCTACCAGCTAAAACCTAATGTTACAATAGCTACAATAGTCCTGGCAATGCTACATCTCAAGCTGCCCCGCATGAGCAATGTGGAGGAGGATTCTAGTATACAGTGCTGATGCCTTGAAAATAGACATGAGCGCCATTTTTCCTATGAGGGCACAAGATGGTGATAGAATCTATACAAATATTTAGGTAACTTTGTGAAAATAAGACATTACTTGTACTGACCCTGAGTTAGAAAGTGAATTATAGCCTAGAGCTGTAGACACAATGTTCTTGTTCATTTTGGAAAGCAGCTTGCTGTCAGACACATCCTTAGCAGCTTAGGTAAGCTTTGGTGTCTACTCACTTCAGTTTTTGAGTGATCAATGAGCCTTTTGAACATTTGATTTCCCCATGAAATAACCTGTTGGGAGCTTCTGGTTTCATCGTGTTGCATTTTGATGTTCCTCTGTTATTTCCTCTGCATGAGCAAATTACTATAAAGTGTATGGCAGCTTCACCGAGCTCTGAATAAACAGCAACCGTTCCCTTAACATTTGCTGCATCTGTATACAAGTGTTGGAGGAAGAAAGTGTTGTAATTTAGTCTTTCTATATGATATATATATAAGTTATGTTCCTTGGCTGAGACAGACTTCCACTAAGAAGATTATATCCAGCAAATGGTTCTTAGCTATGACAATTTGTGGCCAAATCACTTTAAGGTCACAAATGTCTGATAGTTGCACCCAATGTGAATGTGCCTCTTCCTCATTTTCACAACTATTTAACATTTTACCTCCAGTCTCCAGGGTTCCCCCTAAACAATGTGTCTCTGGCATTCACCCAGGTTTGCCTGCTACGTCGGGCTTTTCTGTAAAGCCTTATTACTACTAAATGCATAGCTAACAGTAATACATCACTATAGAATGTATGGAGCTGTGCTTAGGGTACTTTCACACTAGCGTTTTTCTTTTCCGGCGCTGAGTTCCGTCTTAGGGGCTGTCCAGGAGGTTTTATCCCCATGCATTCTGAATGGAGAGCAATCCGTTCAGGATGCATCAGGATGCATCCAGTTCAGTCAATCTTACTGATCAGGCTTTTCAGAAAGCCGTAGGCGTAGCATGTTGTATTTTAACCTCCGGACAAAAATCTGTAACCCTTTGACTGAACGCCGGATCCGGCATTTTTCCCATTGACTGGCATTAATGCCGGATCCGGCGCCATGTGTGTTTCGTCAAACCGGTCCATAAATGGCGGATCTGTTTTTTCCAATGACTTTTTTCATTGTGATCAGAATCCTGATCAGGATTCAAATGTAATCCGTTTTCACACGTTTTTCCAGAACCGGCAGGCAGTTCTGGCAACGGAATTGCCCGCCGGATTCAAACAACGCTAGTGTGAAAGTACCCTTAGTAAGCTGTGAAGAGGCCACAGTGCTCACCTGGGGTCCCGAGAGCACAAAGGCCTCTTCAAACAGCTGATTGGCAGGGATATCATAAGTTGGACCCCCGCTGATCTGATATTGATGACCTGTCCATAGGATAGGCCATCAATATCAAATTGCACCCCTTTCATAAGTCTAATTACTGTATAGGGAAAACATGGGATTTGGAGCCCTGATTTAAGGGGATTGTTTGGGATGAATTAAAAACATGACAATAGTGACAAATGCCATATAATAATAAAATAAGTATTACTGATCTATTAATCCCTTGCCTCTCTGCTGGTTCCTTAATTATATTTTGACATTTGCTACCAAGGTCTCATTTTTTTGGTGATCCCAAATAATCCCTTTAAGGGCTCAAACACACTGCCGTTGTTCAGCCATTCCGTGCATAGGGGGCCACAATTTGATGTCCCAAATGCACAGGCACCATCTGTGCAGCTGCCGTGATAGATTAAGACCCATTCAACTTGAATGGGTCCGTGATCTGTCCGCACCGCAAAAAAGTAGAAAATCTATTATTTTTGGGGTGCGGAGGCACGGAAAGAAACCCCACGGAAGCACTCTGTAGTGCTTCCATTGGGTTCTGTGCGTCCGTTTCGTACCTACCTTCCGGATTGCGGACCCATTAAAGTGAATGGGTCTGCATCTGTGATGCGGGGTGCACACGACTGGTGCTTGCATACGGTGGACGTGCTGTTTGCGGGCCACAATACAGGCATGGCCGAACAATGACCGTGTGCATGAGCCCTAATTCAGAGCAGATACAATTTTATAATGGCCCATTTTTTGTCGACCCCCAGAACATCCCTTTAATTAAAGGCCTTTTCCAGGGTCCAGTTATTGATGATCTATCTTATATCAGATCAAGTGTATGGGCTTACGAGGGTAGGTACGAGGACGGGAAATACCACCATTAGGGATTGTCCCTGGGCTGAGGCCTAGTTAGGGCATGTACAGGCAAAGTTTTTTCTTTCTTCTCCCTGGCACTTACATCATTGCCCCAGGCCTCCTAGTCCTGCCACTATTACTGCCTTAGGTTTTGCCATTATCTAAGCTATTTACACATTCCATCACTGGGATTATCCAGTGGATGACACGCTCAGTGGTAGTTGGGCCACATCTTTGCTTATGTATATTCAATATAATTCGCCTAGGTACATTGGGCGATTTTTATTTTATCTTTATTAAAAGTTAAGTTTTAAGGGTCTTTCTGCACTTTCTCTAGAAGGACACCAAAGCTATCCCTATTGTTATCTATATTTAGTGATTTGTATGGGAGATGAGCTGCAGTGCTATGCTTCCGGCTCCGTTCAAAATGGTAATTCCAGTGCAGGTGGCTGTAGGGAACAGCTGATCGGTGGTGGTACCAAGTGTCAGACCCCTACTGTTCAGATATCAATGACCTATCTTGATGATAGGTCATCAATATCTGGAGCCCAGAAACCCCCTTTAAATGCAGCTAAAACTGCCTTATATATAGTATTAGAAAATGAAATCTGCTGCTAAGTGGAATAACTATATTACCTATAGTTATGCTATAATTCCAGCATCAATGTTCTACTTTTTTAATATATATATATATATATATATATACACTGCTCAAAAAATAAAGGGAACACTTAAGCAACACAATGTAACGCCAAGTCAATCACACTTCTGTGAAATCAAACTGTCCACTTAGGAAGCAACACTGAGTGACAATCAATTTCACATGCTGTAGTGCAAATGGGATAGAAAACAGGTGGAAATTATAGGCAATTAGCAAGACACCCCCAATAAAGGAGTGGTTCTGCAGGTGGTAACCACAGAACACTTCTCAGTTCCTATGCTTCCTGGCTGATGTTTTGGTCACTTTTGAATGCTGCCGGTGCTTTCACTCTAGTGGTAGCATGAGACTGAGTCTACAACCCACACAAGTGGCTCAGGTAGTGCAGCTTATCCAGGATGGCACATCAATGCGAGCTGTGGCAAGAAGGTTTGCTGTGTCTGTCAGCGTAGTGTCCAGAGCATGTAGGCGCTACCAGGAGACAGGCCAGTACATCAGAAGATGTGGAGGAGGCCATAGGAGGGCAACAACCCAGCAGCAGAACCGCTACCGCCTTTGTGCAAGGAGGAACAGAAGGAGCACTGCCAGAGCCCTGAAAAATGACCTCCAGCAGGCCACAAATGTGCATGTGTCTGCTCAAACGGTCAGAAACAGACTCCATGAGGGTGATATGAGGGCCCGACATCCACAGGTGGAAGTTGTGCTTACAGCCCAACACCGTGCAGGACGTTTGGCATTTGCCAGAGAACATCAAGATTGGCAAATTCGCCACTGGCGCCCTGTGCTCTTCACAGATGAAAGCAGGTTCACACTGAGCACATGTGACAGACGTGACAGAGTCTGGAGACGCCGTGGAGAACGTTCTGCTGCCTGCAACATCCTCCAGCATGACCGGTTTGGCATTGGGTCAGTAATGGTGTGGGGTGGCATTTCTTTGGAGGGCCGCACAGCCCTCCATGTGCTCGCCAGAGGTAGCCTGACTGCCATTAGGTACCGAGATGAGATCCTCAGACCCCTTGTGAGACCATATGCTGGTGCGGTTGGCCCTGGGTTCCTCCTAATGCAAGACAATGCTAGACCTCATGTTGCTGGAGTGTGTCAGCAGTTCCTGCAAGACGAAGGCATTGATGCTATGGACTGGCCCGCCCGTTCCCAGACCTGAATGCAATTGAGCACATCTGGGACATCATGTCTCGCTCTATCCACCAAGGTCACGTTGCACTACAGACTGTCCAGCAGTTGGCAGATGCTTTAGTCCAGGTCTGGGAGGAGATCCCTCAGGAGACCGTCCGCCACCTTATCAGGAGCATGCACAGGCGTTGTAGGGAGGTCATACAGGCACGTGGAGGCCACACACACTACTGAGCCTCATTTTGACTTGTTTTAAGGACATTACATCAAAGTTGGATCAGCCTGTAGTGTGTTTTTCCACTTTAATTTTGAGTGTGACTCCAAATCCAGACCTCCATGGATTAAAAAAATTGATTTCAATTTTTAAATTTTTGTGTGATCTTGTTGTCAACGCATTCAACTATGTAAAGAACAAAGTATTTCAGAAGAATATTTAATTAATTCAGATCTACAGTCGTGGCCAAAAGTTTTGAGAATTACATAAATATTGGAAATTGGAAAAGTTGCTGCTTAAGTTTTTATAATAGCAATTTGCATATACTCCAGAATGTTATGAAGAGTGATCACATGAATTGCATAGTCCTTCTTTGCCATGAAAATTAACTTAATCCCAAAAAAAACTTTCCACTGCATTTCATTGCTGTCATTAAAGGACCCGCTGAGATCATTTCAGTAATCGTCTTGTTAACTTAGGTGAGAATGTTGACGAGCACAAGGCTGGAGATCATTATGTCAGGCTGATTGGGTTAAAATGGCAGACTTGACATGTTAAAAGGAGGGTGATGCTTGAAATCATTGTTCTTCCATTGTTAACCATGGTGACCTGCAAAGAAACGCGTGCAGCCATAATTGCGTTGCATAAAAATGGCTTCACAGGCAAGGATATTGTGGCTACTAAGATTGCACCTCAATCAACAATTTATAGTTCATCAAGAACTTCAAGGAAAGAGGTTCAATTCTTGTTAAGAAGGCTTCAGGGCATCCAAGAAAGTCCAGCAAACGCCAGGATCGTCTCCTAAAGAGGATTCAGCTGCGGGATCGGAGTGCCACCAGTGCAGAGCTTGCTCAGGAATGGCAGCAGGCAGGTGTGAGCGCATCTGTAGGCACAGTGAGGCGAAGACTTTTGGAAGATGGCCTGGTGTCAAGAAAGGCAGCAAATAAGCCACTTCTCTCCAAAAAAAAACATCAGGGACAGATTGATCTTCTGCAAAAAGTTTGGTGAATGGACTGCTGAAGACTGGGGCAAAGTCATATTCTCCGATGAAGCCTCTTTCCGATTGTTTGGGGTATCTGGAAAAAGGCTTGTCCGGAGAAGAAAAGGTGAGCGCTACCATCAGTCCTGTGTCATGCCAACAGTAAAGCATCCTGAGACCGTTCATGTGTGGGGTTGCTTCTCATCCAAGGGAGTGGGCTCACTCACAATTTTGCCCAAAAACACAGCCATGAATAAAGAATGGCACCAAAACACCCTCCAACAGCAACTTCTTCCAACAATCCAACAACAGTTTGGTGAAGAACAATGCATTTTCCAGCACGATGGAGCACCGTGCCATAAGGCAAAAGTGATAACTAAGTGCCTCGGGGACCAAAACGTTGACATTTTGGGTCCATGGCCTGGAAACTCCCCAGATCTTAATCCCATTGAGAACTTGTGGTCAATCCTCAAGAGGCGGGTGGACAAACAAAAACCCACTAATTCTGACAAACTCCAAGAAGTGATTATGAAAGAATGGGTTGCTATCAGTCAGGAATTGGCCCAGAAGTTGATTGAGAGCATGCCCAGTCGAATTGCAGAGGTCTTGAAAAAGAAGGGCCAACACTGCAAATACTGACTCTTTGCATAAATGTCATGTAATTGTCGATAAAAGCCTTTGAAACGTATGAAGTGCGTGTAATTATATTTCACTACATCACAGAAACAACTGAAACAAAGATCTAAAAGCAGTTTAGCAGCAAACTTTGTGAAAACTAATATTTGTGTCATTCTCAAAACTTTTGGCCACGATTGTAGGATGTGTTATTTTTGTGTTCCCTTTATTTTTTGAGCAGTGTATATATATATATATATATATATATATACATATATAGGTGTTTTTTCCAAAGATGTGATTTTCATATGACTTTGCTTACGCCCCGACTCTCAGTGACGTAAAAGATATATATGCCAAATTTCAAGAAGATTGGATAAAATTTAGGGGTTGCACACATTGATCACTTTTATTACTACTCTCACTCCTGTACCTAGGAGGTTGGTCTAAAAACGACTTCAGTTTCAGGATCCCAGGGGCTCTGTATCAAGCAAGGTAAATGTCAAAGGAATATATGCAGTTAAAATTGTCCTCTTCACTAAACAGTTGAATTTTCCTCAATGAGAATTGAAAGGAATGAAACGAGTTGCACATTTTGTCAGCCTCATGTTTGTTTGCGTTTTGCATGAGGCAATTGTAAGTCGATTGTCTCCAAAGAATGATTTGGATATGCTGCAGCTTCTGAGCACTTACCCAGATGCAGACGTCACAAAAAGTGCTCTCACAGTTGCTAAGAGACACCTTTGGTATATGTCAGAAAAAAACGTAGGATTGGCTTTTTTGGACGAACGTATTACTCAGGCTGTTACGGAAAATATGACAAGTCCTGAGCCATTTTGTTACTAATAAAACAAAGATAATCTGAATTGAATGGTTTGGGATCCACGATGTGACAGAATACTGCAGTGATTCTCTAAGAAGCCAGCTTTTAAGGTGGTCAATGATACCACAGAAAGAGCAATTGCTCTGATAAATAAGTTTAACGAATCGGTCAGGGACGAACAACAAAAACAATTCTTGTTGAGGGTAGTCGAGCATCACAGAAAAGTCATCACCAAACTAATAAAAGAAAGGGATTCCATTGTTCAAAGTTGATTAATATAACACATGTTTTGCCTAGCATACTACTATAGTGTCTAGTTTTAATATTATTTTAAGTTTGTGATTTCTAGTTTTCCCAATAAGTAATTTACTTTGAAAATTCATATTTTTTGCAGACTTTTACAAAACTGATCAAAATGTGCAACCTCTAAATAATATCCAATCTTCTTGAAATTTGGCAAATATATCTTTTATATCACTGAGACTCGGGGTGTAAGCAAAGTCTGCAAAAATGTTACATTTTATTTTTTACCATTACAAAATGAAACACCCTAATATTATATATATATATATATATATATATATATACACAGTACAGACCAAAAGTTTGGACACACCTTCTCATTCAAAGAGTTTTCTTTATTTTCATGACTATGAAAATTGTAGATTCACACTGAAGGCATCAAAACTATGAATTAACACATGTGGAATTATATACATAAACAAGTGTGAAACAACTGAAAATATGTCATATTCTAGGTTCTTCAAAGTAGCCACCTTTTGCTTTGATTACTGCTTTGCACACTCTTGGCATTCTCTTGATGAGCTTCAAGAGGTAGTCCCCTGAAATGGTTTTCACTTCACAGGTGTGCCCTGTCAGGTTTAATAAGTGGGATTTTTTGCCTTATAAATGGGGTTGGGACCATCAGGTGCTTTGAGGAGAAGTCAGGTGGATACACAGCTGATAGTCCTACTGAATAGACTGTTAGAATTGGTATTATGGCAAGAAAAAAGCAGCTAAGTAAAGAAAAATGAGTGGCCATCATTACTTTAAGAAATGAAGGTCAGTCAATCAGCCGAAAAATTGGGAAAACTTTGAAAGTAAGGGCTATTTAACCATGAAGGAGAGTGATGGAGTGCTGCGCCAGATGACCTGGCCTCCACAGTCACCGGACCTGAACCCAATCGAGATGGTTTGGGGTGAGCTGGACCGCAGAGTGAACGCAAAAGGGCCAACAAGTGCTAACCATCTCTGGGAACTCCTTCAAGACTGTTGGAAGACAATTTCAGGGGACTACCTCTTGATGCTCATCAAGAGAATGCCAAGAGTGTGCAAAGCAGTAATCAAAGCAAAAGGTGGCTACTTTGAAGAACCTAGAATATGACATATTTTCAGTTGTTTCACACTTGTTTGTTATGTATATAATTCCACATGTGTTAATTCATAGTTTTGATGCCTTCATAGTCATGAAAATAAAGAAAACTCTTTGAATGAGAAGGTGTGTCCAAACTTTTGGTCTGTACTGTGTGTATATATATATATATATATATATATATATATACACTCACCTAAAGAATTATTAGGAACACCATACTAATACGGTGTTGGACCCCCTTTTGCCTTCAGAACTGCCTTAATTCTACGTGGCATTGATTCAACAAGGTGCTGATAGCATTCTTTAGAAATGTTGGCCCATATTGATAGGATAGCATCTTGCAGTTGATGGAGATTTGAGGGATGCACATCCAGGGCACGAAGCTCCCGTTCCACCACATCCCAAAGATGCTCTATTGGGTTGAGATCTGGTGACTGTGGGGGCCATTTTAGTACAGTGAACTCATTGTCATGTTCAAGAAACCAATTTAAAATGATTCGAGCTTTGTGACATGGTGCATAATCCTGCTGGAAGTAGCCATCAGAGGATGGATACATGTTCTCATTCTGTTTACGCCAAATTCGGACTCTACCATTTGAATGTCTCAACAGAAATCGAGACTCATCAGACCAGGCAACATTTTTCCAGTCTTCAACAGTCCAATTTTGGTGAGCTCGTGCAAATTGTAGCCTCTTTTTCCTATTTGTAGTGGAGATGAGTGGTACCCGGTGGGGTCTTCTGCTGTTGTAGCCCATCCACCTCAAGGTTGTGCGTGTTGTGGCTTCACAAATGCTTTGCTGCATACCTCGGTTGTAACGAATGGTTATTTCAGTCAACGTTGCTCTTCTATCAGCTTGAATTAGTCGGCCCATTCTCCTCTGACCTCTTGCATCCACAAGGCATTTTTGCCCACAGGACTGCCGCATATTGGATGTTTTTCCCTTTTCATACCATTCTTTGTAAACCCTAGAAATTGTTGTGAGTGAAAATCCCAGTAACTGAGCAGATTGTGAAATACTCAGACCGGCCCGTCTGGCACCAACAACCATGCCACGCTCAAAATTGCTTAAATCACCTTTCTTTCCCATTCTGACATTCAGTTTGGAGTTCAGGAGATTGTCTTGACCAGGACCACCCCCCTAAATGCATTGAAGCAACTGCGATGTGATTGGTTGACTAGATAATTGCATTAATGAGAATTATAACAGGTGTTCCTAATAATTCTTTAGGTAAGTGTATATATAAAATTCTATATTCTTTTATTACACCGCGCAACAATCATTTTGCAACTGAGAGAAAAACATGTGATTTATACTAAAATGAGCCCGCTGATTCCAAATATTAACTCAGAATTTGCCTAACACGTCTAGATTTTAACCCCTTAGGCTGATTTCACACGGGCGTTGCGGGAAAAGGTGCGGGTGCGTTGCGGGAACATGCACGATTTTTCCGCGCGAGTGCAAAACATTGTAATGCGTTTTGCAGTCGCGTGAGAAAAATCGCGCATGTTTGGTACCCAAACCCGAACTTCTCCACAGAAGTTTGGGCTTGGGATCGGTGTTCTGTAGATTGTATTATTTTCCCTTATAACATGGTTATAAGGAAAAATAATAGCATTCTGAATACAGAATGCATAGTAAAAAAGCACTGGAGGGGTTAAAAAAAAAGAAAAAAATATTTAACTCACCTTAATCCACTTGTTGCACAGCCGGCATCTCTTCTGTCTTTAACTGTGAGCAATAGGACTTTTGATAACGTCACTGCGTTCATCACATGGTCCATCACATGATCCATCACCATGGTGATGGATCATGTGATGAGCGTAGTGACGTCATCAAAGGTCCTGTTAAAGACAGAAGATATGCCGGCTGCGCGAACTAGTGGATTAAGGTGAGTAAAAAAAAAATTTCTTTTTTTTTTACCCCTCCAGCCCTATTTTACTTAGCATTCTGTATTCAGAATGCTATTATTTTCCCTTATAACCATGTTATAAGGGGAAATAATAATGATCGGGTCCCCATCCCGATCGTCTCCTAGCAACCGTGCGTGAAAATCGCACCGCATCCGCATTTGCTTGCGGATGCTTGCGATTTTCACGCAGCCCCATTCACTTCTATGGGGCCTGCGTTCTGAATATAGAACATGCTGCGATTTTCACGCAACGCACAAGTGATGCGTGAAAATCACCGCTCGTGTGCACAGCCCCATAGAAATGAATGGGTCAGGATTCAGTGCGGCTGCAATGCGTTCAACTCACGCATTGCATCCGCGCGGAATACTCGCCTGTGTGAAAGGGGCCTTAAGGACACTAGGATTTTCCATTTTTGCGTTTTTCACTCCCCGCATTCCCATAGTCCTAACTTTTTTATTTTTCTATTCACATAGTTTTATGAGGGCTTATTTTTTGTGGGACATGCTGTGCTTTCTAATGGCAATATTTACGGTTGCATACCATGTAGTGGGAAGCTGGAAAAAAATTCCAAATGGGGTAGAATTGAGAAAAAACGCAATTCTTAAAGGTTTTTAATTTTTCCTTTATACTGTACAATATGCAGTAAAATTGACCTGATATCTTCATTCTCCAAGTCAGTATGGTTACAACGATACCACACTTGTATAATTTTTCTTGCGTTTTAATACTGGAAAAAAAAATTAAAACCTTTCAGGGAAGTTATTTTTTTTTATAACCATATTCTGAACCCTATAACTTTCTTTGTAGTTATGTGTACTGGGCTGTGTGAGGGCTCATTTTTTGCAGGACAATCTGTTCTTTTCAGTGATACCAATTTGAAGTGTGTCTGACTTCTTGATCACTTTTTATAAAAAAAAAAAATATTGCCAAATGGCAAATTGGCAGGTTTTATTTTTTTCCCATTACGCCATTTGTCGTATGCCATTAATATTGTTATATTTTAAAAGTATGGGCATTTTCGCACGCGGCGATGCCCATGATGTTTATTTTTTTATTGTTTAAGTATTTTTATTTTTATTTTAAGGAAAGGAGGGTGATTTGAACTTTTTTTTTTATATTCGCAAAAACTATTTTTTTTTACTTTTTTTTAACTTTTTTTAAGTCACCTTGGTTTACAATAAGTGGCAATCATTAGATTGTCTATTGTGTTAATTGATGTCTATATAGACACCATTGAACACTTCATTTGCACTATACCAATACAATGCTGCCACCTAGGTATAGTCATCTAATAGGCACCAAAGTCTGCTTGAGGCTTCAGCCTATTAGATCAATGTACCAGGTTCCACGATCTCAGCCAGGGAAAGCTGTTACTGGAGCTTCCGGACTGTGCAGATGCCGTGGTCACATTTGACCACGGCATCTGAAAGGGAAAATGTATGTGATAAGCCTTATGGCTGATTGCATACATGCGCCGCACATTTCTGCTATTTAAAATAGCAAAAACCCGGCGGCTACGGCTATGTTTGGGGACCGGACTTCCGCAGTACATGTACGGCGAAGGTCCTTAAAGGGTTAAGTTATACATGCAAAGCCTATTCAGTTATAATATTAATGCATTATATTGGAGATATTCCAATGGCCATGTCCAGACCTGTTCGGATGCACTCAGGCTGATGTCAAAGGCAAGCTATACAGATTTTGATAAAGTGATCTGTTATAGTGCTATCAGTTTTGAAACTTAAGATGGATAAATGCAAATGTGTTAACGATCCAGACAATTTCTGCTACATATGTGGCAAATACACTACTTATGATCAGAGAAAGAATCTGACAAAAGCGAGTGTGTCTTGCAGCTTGGGATACATTTGTGCTAGTAGTGTAGAACTTCCTTGGGAACAGACGAGCTGCAAACTATGCTGAATTAGTAGACAACATGCTTACAGCATATGAACAACTTGGCTGCCGAATGTCATTGAAAGTGCATCTTGACTTTTTCCCTCCCAATTTGGTACAAGTACAAGTGGAGAACAGGCATGATGGGGGACTACTGCTGGTTTTTGCAATGGGAAAATATGAACGTTCACAAACGCAAAAGCAGTTGCCTGAAGCACTTTTAACAGTACTTGGCCTTGCTCAAGTAAGACTTTTAAACGGAGAAACAAGACTTTTTGAAATTTTGTTATTCCATTACATTTTCATACACTGTTTAGTACGCAAACTTTGATGTAAATCAGGTAATTGTTGGAGTAAAACTCATTCTATTCAAAATTATTCAATGCTTTCCAAGTGCTTAATTAATTTAGGCATACTTATGCATAGCTACATTTTGTGACGTGATACAACAATTATGACTTCGGATTTGTAATCTGCACACTCAATTTAGTATAGGACAAATGGTTTTTGCCCAGTAGCAGACGAAAAGTTTTTTTTTTTTTGTTGCGTGGTGGTATAATGTACTATATAACAATATAATTTATTGTGTATTATTATTATTAGTTCCAAGCTTTAGTATAATATTAAGGTTATATTTCTAAAGAGAAGCAAACATGCTCTCCATTAGCAGCAATAGCAACAGTGCAATGCCTCACTACTTGTGTGAGGAGTGAATATACAGTATTAACATCATATTAGACACACACAGATTGTGGACCCTCTGCAATTTCAGATCAAATACACAGAACTAATTCACAGGCTATAGCATGTTTCTTAGGCCCCTTTCACACGGGCGAGATTTCTGTGCGGGTGCAATGCGTGAGGTGAACGCATTGCACCCGCACTGAATCTGGACCCATTAATTTCTATGGGGCTGTGCACGTGAGCGGTGATTTTCACGCATCACTTGTGCGTTGCGTGAAAATCGCAGCGTGTTCTATATTGTGAGTTTTTCACGCAACGCAGGCCCCATAGAAGTGAAAGGGGCTGAGTGAAAATCGTAAGCATCCGCAAGCAAGTGCAAATGAGGTGTGATTTTCTCGCATGGTTGCTAGGAGATGATAGGGATGGGGACCCGATCATTATTATTTCCCCTTATAACATGGTTATAAGGGAAAATAATAGCATGTTTTGTACCCAAACCCGGACTTCTTCACAGAAGTTCGGGTTTGGGTTAGGTGTTGTGTAGATTTTATTATTTTTTTTTATAACATGGTTATAAGGGAAAATAATAGCATTCTTAATACAAAATGCTTAGTAAAATAGGGATGGAGTGATTAAAAAAATACATAAATATTTTAACTCACCTCATCCACTTGTTCGCGCAGCCCGGCTTTTCTTCTGTCTTCTTCTTTGATGACCAGGAGGAAAAGGATCTGTGGTGGCGTCACTGCGCTCATCACATGGTCCGTCACATGATCCATCACTACAGCGCAGTGACTTCACCACAGGTCCTTTTCTTCCAGGTCATCAAAGAAGAAGACAGAAGAGAAGCCGGGCAGCGTGAACAAGTGGATGAGGTGAGTTAAATTATATTAAACCCCTCCAGCGCTAGTTTACTATGCATTCTGTATTAAGAATGCTATTATTTTCCCTTATAACCATGTTATAAGGGACAATAATAAAATCTGTGAAGAAGTCTGGGTTCGGGTTTGGGTACCAAACATGACGATTTTTCTCACACGCGTGCAAAACACATAAAAACACTTTGCACTCGCGCGGAAAAATCGTGCATTTTCCCACGACGCACCCACATCCTATCCTGCCCTCACACACGACGCCCGTGTGAAAGAGGCCTTAAAGTAGAAAATGGTAATCTCTTCTTTCATTCTCTATAGCTTTTTCTCAGTATTGATTGTTTTTTGCAATATTTTATAAGTAGCATAAAAATTAGTCACAAAATACATTATTATATTAGAGGATAGCAGTCTTGTCTAACTATTTGCGATGGTTGTTCAGTTTGTAATGCTGCCCCTCTGACTTTAAAACCCAAGCAAGAGCAGCACATCGTGCTGCTAGGCCACAGTTACAAGTCTCTGCCAAGTAGTTCAATCTCGTCCAGTACAAAGTCCATGTCTTCACGGCTAACTTGGGGACTGATGATTATGTGACGGAAGAAATTAACTTTATCCCGGTGAGGTTGATATCCTATCATCATACTTCCTTTTTTCATCATTCTCTCTTTAATTGTGGGGGCTACCTAAAATGAGAAAAAGACAATGAAGTTAAAATTATTACTTAAAGGAAAATTCTAAATTTGATCAACACTTTCAATATTAGACTGTTCAAGTAAAATACATTCAGTAACATTCTGAGTATTTATGTATTTATGTTGAATTCATTTTTACTTCTCCATTCACCTCCAAGCTTCAGAATTCCTCTACCTTCATGTCAGAGTATGGTTCATTGAATGAATATACGCAAAGCAAGGATTAAGGAAACAAAAAAGCACCAAAAAAACATTTAAAAAAAAATTGAGACAGAGACATGTCACCAGTGAACTGACGCCCCAGCCATTAAGAAGTCTCTCCCTCGATTTCTGGTTTAGTTTGCAGATTGGTTTACAATAATGTGAGGAGTAAAGATCAGCAACCTTTTTGTAATAATTCACATAGGATCCAAAAAACAAATATTTAGGGAGAGAGAGAAGTAAAAAAATGTAATGAAAAACAAGGAGAGAAAATAATTGGAGTCTTAGGAGACCAAAGATGAATTTTTAGGCCAATTTAACACTTTTGATTCTGGTAGAATTGTTTAAGATTTGAATCAAATGTGGCAATTTGAATATATTAAATCTGAATCAAATTTTAAATGATTCACTCATCTCCAGTCAGGAGTTAGTTGGTCTAGTGATCGCAGGAGCTCCATATCAAAAGTTAGAGATTTGTAAACTCTAGTGGTACACTTAAATGAATGAAGAAACCAAGGCAAATGTTTAGACAAGTAGCAAATAGCAACAATTTAAAAGCAGTTTGGATGTGTAAATGGAGAGAAAGATGGAATGTTTTATAGCTCAAAATCAATAATAGCAAAAAAAAATTAAATAATAATAATTTACTGACAGAGCAGAGATTAAGTAATGACATTTGGAATCAGAAAACTGAATTCAATGAGGTTGATAACAAACATTTATCCAGGTTTCACTGTAAGCAGAATGTAACAGAATAACTCAGAGAATTTGCATGATGTTATGGGGAATCGAATAGAAAATCAACATAAAAAAAAAATTGGAGGCCAAAAGCTTTTTATGGGTGCCATTTTGTCTCCATACCCTTTGCACAGATATTATATACTTATAAGGTGTAAGGTCATGGCATTGCTTTAAAGTAATATTCACACCTTAAGGCTCCACTAACATCTTGTTTCATAGGAGAGTTATGCCTCGTTCACATGTCAGTGTTTTGGTCAGTGATTTCCATCAGTAATTGTTAGCCAAAACCAGAATTTGGAACCTCCACAGACAAAAGGTATATGGGAAAGATCTGCACCTGTTCTGTGTTTAGAGTTGCACCTGGTTTGGGCTTGAAATCACTGACCGAACAATGACATGTGAATGAGGCTTTAGGAGCTCCCCATGCACAATAGATGGTAGGCCGACATACATCTAATGTATATGGCCAGCTTAGTCCAGGTTTCTTGAACAGTTATGTCCACAGACAATGGATGAATAGACTAAATGTATAGTAAATAATTAAAATAAGCTCTCAGAATAAGACACATTCCCCCCTCCCAAAAGTGGGGAGAAAAATGCCCCAGCGTCTTATGGGGTGAATACTAATGAGCTCTTCCATTATGGAAGCGCACATTAGTACCGGAGGACCGGGAAGCGGTGAATGCTCTGTACTCACCACTTCCTGGTCCTCAGCTGTTGGCTGTGCAGTGGCTGTGCATGGCTTGAGGGCACTCTGTTACCTCACGCTGTGTGCGCTGGTTCACAGCACAGCGGACGGCAGGAGGAAGAAGATCGCTGGCATTGAGTCACAGTGGAGTCCAGAGCAGGAGAGGTAAGTGTTTTTTTTTATTTATCAAGCATGAGGCATGGGGGCTGATCTGAGGCAATCGGGCTGCTGGGGGCTGATATGAGGCAATGGGGATTGATAAGGGGCTGATGAAAGGCTGCTGGGGGGATGATGAGAGGCAATGGGAGCTGATGAAGTACTGTACTGTTGAAAGGCTGCTGGGGGCTGATGAGAAGCAATGGGTGTTGATGAGAGGCAATGGGGGATGATGAGAGGCAATGGGGGCTGATGAGAGGCAATGAGGGCTGATGAGAGGCAATGAGGGCTTATGAGAGGCAATGAGCGCTGATGACAGGCAATGGGGGTTGATGAGAGGCAATGGGGGCTGATGTAAGGCTGCTGGGGGCTGATGAGAGGCATGGGGGTCTTATCTGAGGTCTGATTGGGGGTCATTCACATGGGGTCTGACCTGAAGTCTGATTGGGAGTCTGATCTGAGGTCTTATTGGGGTCTTATTAAAATTGGGGGTTTGATTGGGGCTGTCAGCTGAAGGTCTGATTACGATTGGGAGTCTTATTGCGGGTCTAACCTGAGGTCTTATGATTTTTTTTTCTTATTGTCCTCCTCTAAAACTGAGGTGCATCTTATAGGGCGAAAAATATGGTACATACTAGAGGCACATTTGTGTGTCTCAAACACACCAGTTTTGTGTGTGCAAACAACTGATATACAGTAATGAGCTGAGGAATTTCTCAATATTGCATTTTTCTGCTCTTGCTTCTTGTATTTCTGCAGTAAAAAGACTTTGAGCCGCGTTATGTTTATAATATGTTACAGCTCTGCTTTGACAAATAAAAATGATACATATTTTATGTAAAGAGATAATGTTAAGAAAAAAAACTTTAGTAATATTTGTCATAGTGCATATTCTTAACAGAAAGAACAATTTTGCTAAAGCAATATTCTCCATTCAGCATTATCTGATGTATGACTCATAGGTGACTAATGCTCTGATTTTGAGCTACCTGTGCATAGTTTACTAAATGATTCATTAAGATAAAGCATTGTGTAGAAGTCAATGTTTACATATCTTGAATCTTATGAGGTATTAACCGAATGCAGGTTTATAACTCTGCACGGTCAATAATCTAAATATTTTCCCAATTAAAATTTGCAGAGTATGCTTCTCATCATAAGGCCTCATGCACAAGACTATTTTTTCACGGTCCGCAAAACGGGGTTCCGTTGGTCCGTGATCCGTGACCGTTTTTTCGTCCGTGGGTCTTCCTTGATTTTTGGAGGATCCACGGACATGAAAAAAAAGTCGTTTTGGTGTCCGCCTGGCCGTCAAACGGATCCGTCCTGACTTACAATGCAAGTCAATGTGGACAGATCCGTTTGACGTTGACACAATATGGTGCAATTGCAAACGGATCCGTCCCCCATTGACTTTCAATGTAAAGTCAGGAGTTAATATACAATAGGATCGGAGTTTTCTCCAATCCGATGGTATATTTTAACTTGAAGCATCCCCATCACCATGGGAACGCCTCTATGTTAGAATATACCATCGGATTTGAGTTAGATCGTGAAACTCAGATCCGACAGTATATTCTAACACAGAGGCGTTCCCATGGTGATGGGGACGCTTCAAGTTAGAATATACTGAAAACTGTGTACATGACTGCCCCCTGCTGCCTGGCAGCACCCGATCTCTTACAGGGGGCTGTGATCCGCACAATTAACCCCTCAGGTGCTGCACCTAAGGGGTTAATTGTGCATATCATAGCCCCCTATAAGAGATCAGGGGCTGCCAGGCAACAGGGGGCACACCCCCCTCCCTCCCCAGTTTTAATTTCATTGGTTTCCAGTGCGGCCCCCCCGGCACCCCCTCCCTCCCTCTATTGTATTATTTTCATTGGTGGCACAGTGTGCGGCCCCCCCGGCCCCCCCTCCCTCCCTCTATTGTATTATTTTCATTGGTGGCACAGTGTGCGGCCCCCCCTCCCTCTATTGTATTATCATTGGTGGCCAGTGTGCGCCCCGGCCCCCCCTCTATTGTATTAATATCATTGGTGGCCAGTGTGCGGCCTCCCCTCTCCCCCCGATCATTGGTTGCAGCGGAGAGTTTCGATTGGAGTCCCAGTTTAATTGCTGGGGCTCCGATCGGTAACCATGGCAACCAGGACGCTACTGCAGACCTGGTTGCCATGGTTACTTAGCAATATTAGAAGCATCATACTTACCTGCTGCGCAGTCTGTGACCGGCTGGGAGCTCCTCCTACTGGTAAGTGACAGATCATTAAGCAATGCGCCACACAGACCTGTCACTTACCAGTAGGAGGAGCTCCCGCACACTGTGCCACCAATGAAAATAATACAATAGAGGGAGGGAGGGGGGGCCGGGGGGTCCGCACACTGTGCCACCAATGAAAATAATACATTAGAGGGAGGGAGGGGGGGCCGGGGGGGCCGTACACTGGCCACAAATGAAATTAAAACTGGGGAGGGAGGGGGGTCTGCCCCCTGCTGCCTGGCAGCCCCTGATCTCTTATAGGGGGCTATGATATGCACAATTAACCCCTCAGGTGCAGCACCTGAGGGGTTAATTGTGCGGATCACAGCCCCCTGTAAGAGATCGGGTGCTGCCAGGCAGCAGGGGGCAGTCATGTACACAGTTCGTAGTATATTCTATCTAGAAGCGTCCCCATCACTATGGGAATGCCTCTGTGTTAGAATATACTGTCAGATATGAGTTTTCATGAAGTGAAAACTCAGCTCTGAAAAAGCTTTCATACAGACGGATCTTCGGATCCGTCTGTATGAAAGTAACCTATGGCCACGGATCACGGACGCAGATGCCAATCTTGTGTGCATCCGTGTTCTTTCATGGACCCATTGACTTGAATGGGTCCGTGAACCGTTGTCCGTCCAAAAAATAGGACAGGTCATATTTTTTTGACGGACAGGAAACACGGATCACGGATGCGGCTGCAAAACGGTGCATTTTCCGATTTTTCCACGGACCCATTGAAAGTCAATGGGTCCGCGAAAAAAAATGGAAAACGGCACAACGGCCACGGATGCACACAACGGTCGTGTGCATGAGGCCTAACTGAAATAATTGTGGATACATATAAAGCAAAATACAAGGGATGCAGGAAAACTGTAAGTGTTTTTATTTTCTATAAAATCAAAGGTCCCTTAAAAATTTTTTTATTAACAGCCTATATGTGAATATTCTACATATGTTTTCTCTGGGTTTTTTTAAACAAAAAATGGGTGCATGATTTTCTGGATATCAAGTCACTCCATGTATTCTACTTCCTGTCCTGGATCTTTCACTTTCTCCATTATTTAAACTTTTTGGCCCGCAAACAGCCTCACTTGACTTTCTCAGTCAGACCCATTTAGGCTCAATTAGAGCATCACTCATTACACTGAAAGGTGCAATGCTCTTCTGTGGACATCTTTATCATGGGCTACCAAGAAAACAATAGAGATATTATACTATTACCGCAATTCTACATCTACTAATATACTAGCCAATATCACTTCCCGCCACTGCAGAAGTAAACTAAAAAGTTTTATCTCTCTGAGATGACTGATACAGAAAGACAGTATTTATTTAATTTTCAATGATAGAGTACAGCCAAAATGAAAAATATCCCAAAATTATTAAAAAAAATAGTTTTTTATAAATATGGAGTTTAAAAAGTACCCCTTTCTGATGGCAGTGTCGTTCTAAGGGTGGGACAGAGAAAAAGAGTTATTCAGAAATAACGGATTAGTGCCTTAAAGCAGAAAATAATTTATCAACTCAAAAAGATGTATAATGGCCACTAACACACATGATTTTTGCTCTGCCTTTTTTTTTGCTCAAAAAATGTCATTGAATCCATTCACAATTTTCCCCATACCACATGCAGCTGTTTTTGCATTTTTTTTTCGTTTTGTTCTAAACAACTATGTGAACCACCATAAACATGAGTTAAGACCTACACTTTTGTATCAATGAACAAAACTTTATATTACTGCAGTGAGTGTGGCTCTACTTTAAAAAAAAAAAATTATGGCAGGGAAAACAATTGAACATTAGCACGGTGATCTGCAGACGCCGAGCACATATGATCATATGATAGGGGCAGTATAGATAGAAATCGAGGTGTCAGTAGCTTATGACCGGGGGACTCCTAGAAAGGTCTAAAATACTAATTGTAAAGAGCACTCCCCGAAGGTCAATTAGCTAATAGAGTGTGGTCTAGGTGATAGAGTGGCTGGTGTTGAATGACATTGCAGACATAAGAAACAACAATGATACAGACCACACACTATCTCCAGGTGGATATGCACATAATATCCTCCTGATTCACTAACGAAGTAGTGGCACACTATACATCTAGAACCCTATACAGTAGCCCTCCATATGTATTTTTAAATCCTCATCTTTTGTTTTTTGTGGTTTGTTTATTATTTAGGAAATACAGAATAATAGTTATATTTTAAACTAAAGACCAGAAACAGGAATTTATAGTCTCAGACTATTTAATTATTATTATTGACCTTCTGGGTTCAGTGGGTCATTTGAGATATTATGGATCTACTGTGCCAACTAACCATCACCCTTTAACCCCTATGCAAGGATCTGGCCTTCACTACAGTGGAGCCACCAGGCCACAACCTCTTGGAATAGTCCCAATGTGGTTGGCTGCTGACCACATAGGGATCAGAGACACTTGTGCACGGCACCAAGAGATCAAATAATACATGTAGTCAGGAAACTAGCAGAGGTCAGCGCTAGTAGTGGTCGTGCAAATCTGTAAAACAATGCAAAGGTAAGGGAAGGTGACATAGGATCAGTATGGTAAACAGGCACAGTGCAGGTCAGGTAGAGGTCAGAGGTCAGGTGTCACGGTCCCTCCAATGACAGAGGTTAGAAGATCTGAGAGACTGGCTGAAGGTTATCTGATAGTCTCTCTGTTTTTAATTGTTGCAGTGTTGTCTCAGGTGCAGCTTGTGCTCATTACTGCTCCTCTAATTAGTCTGGACTAACTCTTCCATGCGGTTGATATTCTCAGCCTGGAGTTGGAAGAGCTGGTGTGTTGTCCTCATCTGAGTTCCTGCTCATCCATTTTCTATTGAAGATAAGTGTACTTCTCTTTGTATTTTGTTGTTCCCATTTGCTCATTGTTTACTAGGCCTCAGGGAGACGCTGGTTCGTTCATCTGGGAAGGTACCAGTAGTCTCAGACCCTGTCACTACGCCTAGGGATATTCAGGGTTACTAGGGCCTAGGTTTCCGGTGTATGAATATTCCCACCTTAAAGGGGTTATCCGAGTTATGAAAAATAATAATATAGCACTGAATATCTGATATATAACTGAGCTAAGCAAGTTTTATGCAAAAAATATATATATATTTCCTCATTTCCTTGGTTCTTTTCTGGCCCTTTGTTTACATGCAATAAAAACAATCTCTGCCCCTCCCCCTGCACTGCTAAGGGAGTGAATACAAGAGCTGCCCTGAGTGACATGTCTGCCTGCTGGGAGACTCTGCAGAATGTTGTATGTGTAGGACTACAAGTCCCAGCTGTATAATGACACTGCTAAGGGAGTGAATACAAGAGCTGCCCTGAGTGACATGTCTGCCTGCTGGGAGACTCTGCAGCATGTTGTATGTGTAGGACTACAAGTCCCAGCTGTATAATGACACTGCTAAGGGAGTGAATACAAGAGCTGCCCTGAGTGACATGTCTGCCTGCTGGGAGACTCTGCAGTTTGTTGTATGTGTAGGACTACAAGTCCCAGCTGTATAATGACACTGCTAAGGGAGTGAATACAAGAGCTGCCCTGAGTGACATGTCTGCCTGCTGGGAGACTCTGCAGCATGTTCTATGTGTAGAACTACAAGTCCCAGCTGTACAATGGCACTGCTAAGGGAGTGAATATAAGTGCTGCCCTGAGTGACATGTCTGCCTGCTGGGAGACTCAGCAGCATGCTGTATGTGTAGAACTGCAAGTCCCAGCTGTACAATGACACTGCTAATACACACAGGATCTTCCCCCTACGTGTAATGCTTTGCAGAACTTCTCTTTCAGCTCCTGTGCCCAGCATTTGTCTCCTCACTGGCTGCAGCTACACAGTAAACACTTCAGCCCTGAGTCTGTGCAGCTGAAAGGGTTAAGATTCCTAGGATAGAGCACACAGCCGGCAGTGAAGGGGGGGGGGGGGCGTGGCCAGCACAGTGACGTCTCGTTTACAGGCTTGTAAATGACCTTTATCAAAGCAGGGAGAGAAGCTGACATCACAGGTCATGTGACCGTCAGTGAAATCTGAGAAACCAGCCACTGGAGATAAAGTGAGTGAATTGGAAATCTGTTACATTTGCCCAGTTAGGAACATGGAAAGAACAAAAAAATAACTCGGATAACCCCTTTAAGGGTCTATTCATACTGACAGGAATCAGGGCTAGGTTTAGAATTTTCATAGATGGTTACCGTTTCCCTTTCCCTAGCCTTGAGGCCTAGTTCCTGGTCATTTTCCTTCTGTTTCAAAAGGAAATCCCAGCAGTCGTCAAATGTGAATAAGGATATTCTTTTTATTCAGTCATCATAGTGTATCTTATGACGCGTTTCGCCTATAGCAGCCTTCATCAACAAAGGTAACATATAAGTGTTCAGTACTATCTTATATAGCAAGTATACAGGTAATTCACTGGTGACGTCAAACGCCCAAATCAAAGCTGCGGATGGATACGGTATCCTCATTTATTTTGAATTTTTTTTGTTCACTTGTTTGAATTACTTACTGATTCGTCAGGATTTGTGTCTCTTGGTTTGCACATAGTGAAACTAAGCTGTTGATTGGTGCAATCTCAGCTGCTTTTGATTTGGGCATTTGACGTCACCAGTGAATCACCAGTATACTTGCTATATAAGATAGTACTGAACACTTGTATGTTACCTTTGTTGATGAAGGCTGCTATATCCGAAACGCGTCATAAGATACACTATTATGACTGAATAAAAAGAATATCATTATTCACATTTGACGACTGCTGGGATTTCCTTTTGAATTAGATGTGGAGTTTTGCTCCTTCCCGCTGCAGCGCACACACAAGGTCGAGTGCCGGCTGATTCACTATACCGAATATTTTCCTTCTGTTGTCATTCTAGTGTTCCTCCCCTCCCCTTACATCGTGACATTATCAACCACCCAAAAAACGCATTTTTTTTGTGTCAGTGCAGCAATGGATACTATTTCTGCACTGGTCGGACAACTGCAGGGGCTGTCTTTGGAGGTAGCTGACCTCTGCAAGACCATTTCACAGATCCAGAGACCATAGGCGGCTAGTTCCGGGTACCAGGCCTGTCCTGAACCTAAGGTTGTTCTCCCGGATAGATTTTCCGGGGGAAGTGACAACTTTATTCGGTTCAGGGAGTCGTGCAAATTATATTTTAAGCTATGTCCTAACTCTTCTGGGGACGATAATCAAAGAGTGGGTATAATCATTTCGTTACTTATAGGTGACGCTCAGTCTTGGGCTTTTTCGTTGCCGAACAGATCACAGTCCCTCCAGTCAGTAGATTAATTTTTCAGAGCTCCCTGGCCTAGACTAAGTTGCGTGGCTTATGGCAGGGAAATCATTCTGCGGAGGCCTATTGCTCTGAATTTAGGAGATGGGCTACGGATACGGAGAGGAATGACCTAGCTCTCCGTAGTCAATTCTGTCAAGGGTTGCCTGAAGGACGCGTTGGCGTTTCACGAATATTCAGAGTCATTGGAAGCAGCCATGTCTCTTGCTGTACATATTGATAGACGCCTGAGAGAGAGATCTAAGGTTCCTCACACTCAGGACGTACTATCATATGGGGTGGCGGCCTCCTCCGACACTTTAGGTAGAGAGACATTTGAGTTCAAGTCTGGTGATGAGCCAATGCAGCTGAGGTGAGCTACCCATGGACCTAGTGATTAGAACTTTAGGCTTAAGAAAAGACTCTGCTTTTTCTGTGGAAAAAGGGGACATTTTGTTAACATATGTCCTTATGTTCAGTGTCCAGGTACAAGAAAAATATATGTTTAGTCCTCATCTCACTCTTGGTGGTGTGGGTGGGGAATCTGAGAATGTATTTTTGTCATCTCTGCTGTCTGCCGAGGTGGCGCTAGATTCTAAAACTGCATTAGACAAGTGCATTAGACAATAATATTTAGGTGTTTGCAATTGATTCTGCTCCAGTCACACAGAAATGTTTGTCACAAATGGTGCAAGGCACCCGTTTAAAGGTGGGTAATTTTTATCAAGAATCCTTTTCATGTTTTGGGCTGGAAGGTCTGCCTGCTCCTTTGGTGCTAGGTTTACCATGGTTAAGCAAACATAATACTACCATCAATACTACCATAATACTACCGTAATACTACCATCAATGACATATTTCATCATTTGGTGGGCAGGTTTGTTGTGGTGTATCTGGATGATATTCTAATTTATTCTCCTGACATGGAGACGCATCAGGATTATGTGAGACAAGTGTTACAGATCCTAAAGATCCTAAAGTTGGACTGGGATCTACAATTGTCCTTCTCTGGTACAATTGTCCTTCTCTTCGGCCTATCATCTTCAGTCGACCAGACAGACTGAACACACTAACCAGAATCTGGGGACTTATTTGAGATGTTTTGTCTCAGAGAATCAGGAGGAGTGGTCTTCATTTTTGTTTTTGGCCGAGTTTTCCATAAATAACAGTAAGGCAGGAGTCCACTGATAAGCCACAGTTTTTTGGGGCATATGGGTTCCATCCGCAGATTGGCACATTTTCTGGTACTGAGACTTCTGGTATACCTAAAGAGGAAAGATTTGCCTCTTCTTTGTCATCTATTTGGCGAAAAAAAAAAAAAGGGCAACAAGAATAAACGGATGGCTGACAAGAGACGTATGAATGGTGTGGACCTGAGAATGGGTGATTCTGTGTGACTGTCCACAAGAAACATTAAGTTCAAGGTACCTTCTTGGAAGTTGGGTCCAAGGTTTACTGGTCCATATAAGATCTCTGCCATTATTAACCCAGTAGCCTTTTGTCTTGATCTTCCGCAGGCTTTAAAAATTCATATTGTTTTCCACAAATCATTGCTGAAGAGATATGATGAACCTGCTAAACCGTCCTCCTTGCCTCCCGCTCCTGTCATGGTGGAAGGTAATCTTGAATTTCCGATCACCAGGATAGTGAACTCACAAATTCTCTGAAGATCCCTTCAGTATCTCATTCACTAGAAGGGTTACGGTCCAGAGGAGAAAATGTGGGTTCCAGCGGCCAATGTTAATGCTAGTCACCTTGTGAAAGCCTTTCACAGGGCTCATATGAATAAGGTTGGTCCTGGGTGTCCGGGGGTCACCCGTAGAAGGGGGGGTACTGTCACAGTCCCTCCTATGACAGAGGTTAGAAGATCTGAGAGACTGTCTGCACGTTAGACTCTCTGTTTTCACATGTTGCAGTGTTGTTGTTGGTAATAATCACATGTAAAGGGGGAATATTAATCACCAATATTTATGCAAATATCGATAATTAATATTCATAAATGGGAGGAGCCATCTAGTGATAACTCCGCCCATTTATGCCTTTATAAAATAATAACAATACCTTCGCTATGCTCTACACTGATCACTTATGCTAACTGCATGCGCCTTACTAACTCGCTACCGCTAACAAGTACACGCTACACAAAAGGGTACAAATATAACAGTATTTATTACACCAAGCAATACACTAACAATACACTACGCACGCAGTACACTACAATACACTACGCACGCAGTGCACTACAATACAGCACTAAATATACCATCCTAAACTACACTACCCATTCCCAATTCTACCCATCAACTAACTATACAATTCACACATTCAAGTATATGAACCCACCCCACCTGACTATTCACTGTCCCTACGTGGTATGACGAAGGGTTAAAAGGATTTGTTTGCAGAACAGAGGCATGCTCTGCAGAGGACCAGGGTAACCACCAGGGGTTAATCAGGGTAGGGGCAAGGGTCAGATCATGGGCCAGGGTGTACAGTAGGCAGGGACCAGGGTCCATCAGGGGTTACCAGCACACAGGGGAAATCAGGGAACAGGAAGGGGTTAATGCTAGCAGGGGATCAGGGAACAGGAAGGGGTTAATGCTAGCAGGGGCTCAGGGAAGGAGTTTTGGGCAGGACAGGAGAACAGGGCATGGAAGGGGTTAATGGGGCAGTGCTACTTAGCCATCCAGCAGGAGCAGGACTCAGCACACTGCCCGATTCTTCCTCTGGAGCAGATCGACTGCTCGGTCTTCCACTCCTCTGGTCTGGTGGAGAATGCAGGGCAGCTAGTGTGGACTGCCTGCATTCCTCTCTGTCCTGTCCCGATCCTCTCTCCTCTCCAGGTCAGCGGGGGTAGGTGCGGCTGGGTCCGGTCAGTGGAAGGGGGGGGCGCGTTTGTCCTGAGCGCCGATGCGCTCACCAGGTGGGGGGGGGGTCCGGTCGTGGCCTTGACCGGAGTGGGGGCCGCGTTCTAAGCGCCGATGCGCTTCTCAAGGTGGGGGCCCTCTCCTCCCACCCAGAGTGCCGGGGCCGCCGGATATTTATCCCCCGGCGGCCCGCACTCCCGCGCCACCAGGGGGCGCGCGCGCGCCCCCATCATCCACGTGGGCCGGCGCAGTGATATGACGTCACTGCGCCGGCCAGCACATCGGGGACGCGCTGCAGACAGGCGGGAGAAGCCTTTGATCTCCCGCCTGCTGCACCTCGCATTCCGGACAGTGCGATAGTAATCGCACTGTCGGAATGCACATAATAGAAGGAGGAGAGGCTTCTCCCCTTCTTCTATCATGTGTAATTATCTCCAGCAGCGCTGAGGGTAATTACAACAAAGGGCTCAGATTCTGTTGAATCTGAGCTCTTTGTATCCATCAGGATGACCGGACCTTTGTCCGGTCATTCTGATGCAATTAGCCAGATTGCATCGGTGCGAATGCTTGTGGCACATTCACACCGATGCACCTGGTTTCAGTTGTAGGAGGGGGGGGGGATATATATAATATATATGCGTATGGATGCTTGGGGCACATCCATACACATGTATACATTAATCATATCTAAGGGGGATTATATAAGGGGATATATAAGGTGGCACAAATAAGGGGGCACAAGCCCCTACACTATAAGGGGGCAAAAGCCCCTACACTATAAGGGGGCACAAGCCCCTACACTATAAGGGGGCACAAGCCCCTACACTATAAGGGGGCACAAGCCCCTACACTATAAGGGGGCACAAGCCCCTACACTATAAGGGGGCACAAGCCCCTACATCATAAGGGGCACATATTTCCCACAGGGGCCACCATGAGCCCCTGCGGATCACGATGGGCAGACGTGCGCAGATGCTGGGCACATTTGCGCACATCGTCCCATGATGCTATGTCTAATGTATGCACATATATACCATACATGCCCGCACGTGTTTGCAGGCATGCATGGATATATACGCATACATCTCAACCGTTCCTCAACACCACACCTCTTGTTTCAGGTGCAGCTTGTGGTCATTACTGCTCCTCTATTTAGTCTGGACTTAAACTTCATACCATGCGGTTGATATTCTCTGCCTGGAGTTGGAAGAGCTGTATGGTCCTCATCTGAGTTCCTGCTCATACATTTTCTATTGAAGATAAGTGTACTTCTTTTTGTATTTTGTTGTTCCCATTTGCTCGTTGTTTACTAGGCCTCATGGAGATGCTGGTTCGTTCATCTGGGAAGGAACCAGTAGTCTCAGACCCTTTCATTACTCCTAGGGTTATTAGGGCCTAGGTTTCCAGTGTATGAATATTCCCACCTTCAGGGTCTATTCATACTGACAGGAGTCAGGGCTAGGTTTAGGGATTTCATAGGTGGTTACTGTTTCCCTTTCCCTGGCCTTCAGGCCTAGTTCCTAGTCATTTTCCTCCTGTTGTCATTCTGGTGTTCCTCCCCTCCCCTTTTATCGTGACATTAGGCTGGAAGATCAGGAAACAGTTAGCAGTTGGTACACAGGTAGACAAATGGAATATAGCTTTTTAGCAGACTCTAGCAAGCTAGAGAAACCTAGCAAGATCTGTAGAGACCTGTCACGAGGGTATCAAGAGCCACGTCTGACTCCGTTATACCCGGGGTCAGGAGGTCGCAGCGGGTGGCTGCACGCTCTATATCTAAAGATCACGTTGTTTCTTAGTGATTGTTTTCTGTGTTTGCCTTGCTATCCTTTTTGTCTCAATCAGGGATCCGTAGCTTCTCCTCCTCAGCTGTTTCTTGTCTGCCACTCCCAACCTCCTTATATTCTCCCCTCACTCTTCTCTAGTTGCCAGTTATAGAGCTTCCTGCCTGGACATCTATACTGACCCACTGGAGTTGTGAATCCTGGTTGTCGTTCCAGAGTGCTACCCTCCGGATCCCTGTTGGGCTTCTTGTTGTCTCCTGTTGTCGCCCACCTGGGATTATATGTTGAGTTTGTATTGTCTGTCCTCACCTTGGTGTTTTCGTTTAGAGCTAGGGTGCGGACTAGTGTTCCCACCGCCCTGTTCACTATCTAGGGCTCAGCTTAGGGAAAGCTAGGGCTTTAGGCACGTGATCGGCGTACGGGTGAGGAACCCGTCTAGGGACGTCAGGGCAGCCAGGTGCCAGCCGCTAGGTGAGTCAGGGGTCACCACCTTCCCTCTCACTTGGGCAGGGCCTTCCTTGTTCCCTCCCTCTGCGTCACGTATGTGATAGTCACGCCGACCGTGATAAGACCAATTGCTTAGGCCAGGAAGCGAGGTCAGCACCACAGCTATATTGGAGAGTTGATTAACCCATTAGACAAGCAGCTGAGCACAGGATCAGAAAGCAAATTAACCCCTGCAATGCTGCATGGAAAATCTCTGACTCATACAGGAAGAGACCTTGAAGCCAGGCTGCATCCTGCATCATGGGTACACATGAGTTTGGCAGCTAAGCAGAAAATGTGTGGTGCCCGTGCCTGCCCTAGATAGCGGGACAGCTACAGGCACAGTTTATAAATAAATGTGTAAAAACTAGGTCAGCTTTTAGAGGATATCATAAACCTTTTCTAATCTAAAAGATGGCTATGTTACAAGTTCTAATTCACCCAGATTTCTGAACCAAAGGGTCTTACATTAAAGTGGTTCTGTCATTAAAATGGGCTACATAATTTAATAGCTGCTATTTAAAACAACACAAGAAAATTAAGCCATTTGGAAACATGCTCACAAGAATGCAGCAAAGCTTTTTTCTCTCTTCCACCCTCCTGTCTAATGAGTGACAATCACTTTTACATAAGCCTGTAAACATTGATGACTATCAATCATTGCTAAGGGAAATGGGAGGAGGTCATGATTGGGGAGCACCGTGCTCATGAATACATGACACCCTACAGCAGGGATGCTCAACCTGTGTCCCTCCAGCTGTTGGAAAACTACAACCCCTAGCATGCCCTAATAGCTGTAGGCTAATAAAGTATGCTGGGAGTTGTAGTTTTGCAACAGCTGGAGGGCCGCAGGTTGGGCATGCCTGCTCTATGGGTTATTTTCTAAACAGTACAGTATTTATTGTGTCATTGGATATAATAACTAGCCAAACCTGTGCTTTTAATTATGGCAGAATATTTTAATGACCGATACACTTTAAAATGTTATATTATTACTTGTATTTTAGAAATACAAAGGCAGAAAATATGTCAATGCGTTACATTTAGTCTTTAAAAAAAAAAAAGTATTAAATCTATTGTATGCCATTATTATTACCGT
This sequence comes from Bufo bufo, assembly GCF_905171765.1. Lineage (NCBI taxonomy): Eukaryota > Metazoa > Chordata > Amphibia > Anura > Bufonidae > Bufo > Bufo bufo. The sequence goes on from NC_053393.1 coordinate 420,231,046, forward strand.
TACTAACATGTTGCATCTTTAAAGTTTCTGTTCTGAGTTCTGACATAACATTATATATAGAGATGGTACATTTTTGTGCAAATGACATTTTGCTGTTCCATAGTTGGAAGAAAATGTTCCCATAAATATCAGTGATGACTTTACAACTATTGTCTCACAGTCCTGAAAACTTGTCACTTGTAACAGTACTAATGACAACAGGCAAGAGCAAGGCTGGCAAAAAGAAATATGGAGGTGGTGGGGAAGTTATTGGAAGACATGTTGAAAGATTAAAAAAATAATATTAAAGGTTTTAAAGTTCAACAGTAAATTGTTTTATGGTTATGATTACAATAGCTTATATTGACTCAATATTTAGGCATTTTTGTCACACAACATAAGAAAAATATGCTACAAAACTGCATAGCTTTCATATACAATAGAATGTATAAAAATCTGTAGACAAATTACAGTCTTTAAATAAATATTCCCATAAAAATGTTGGCTTTAGTTTAAACTAAGACTCTTCTGAAATAACACCTACTATGGTGGCTCTGTTCTGTGAAGATCTACTAATGGTAGAGCCCTGCTTAATTATTTTATGGCTTTATTTCAGGTTGCAACCCTCTGACTCTCTACAATACAGATTGAAGGTGTCGGGATGAGTGAATAATCAAGTAAATAAGGCTTTCCCTAAATCTATATTTTCTCACAGAAAATAAGTCCATATCCCAAGAGTGTGAGAAGTCAAATTTCTGAGGTTGGAATTGTGTTACAGCCTGAAAAGTTCAACATACTCTACTCAAATTACTAATTTTACATTTTCAATGTTTTATTTATTTACCAACCAACGGTAGCTCTGAAAAGAGGAACAAAAAAGTAGAGATGATAAAGCTCTTAGATAAAAACAGGACAGAAAGTAGAGGCAATAAAGACAAAAGATCAAGCATTATATGATCGATAAAATGGTTAACCCCTTCACGACTGCAATCCGTCTATATATGTGCTATTTGCACATGCCCCGTGCAGCTACCACGTGTATAGACGTCATGGAAGTTCTTTAAACCAAGCTCTGCATAGCGCTTGGATTAAAGCTTCTGCCCCTGCCCTGCTGCTGTCACGAACAGCATACACTCTAGTAATGCCGGCAAGGGACCAATCAGAGTGGTCCCTTGCCGGCAATCGATCCGATTGGTTAGTCTGTGCAGACTAACCAATCGGATCGCGGCAGTGTTAAAATGCCGGTTTCAGGCTCTGATCTGCACTCTGCAGATCAGATCCTGAAATCAGGTAATGTGTCCTGAAGCCCCCCGATCTGTGCCCCCTTCCTTTGCGCCTCCAACCCCCCACCACCACCGTGAGCCCTGCCTCTGCCTGCCCCTGATGCGGTCCCCGCCCCCCATCCATATATAGTGCCCCTGATGCGGTCCGCCCCCTCCCCGCCCTATACATTCATCCTGCCCCGATCTGTGCCCCCTCAATGCTGGTCGTATTCAGCGGCAGCGGCATCTATGGGGTTAATAGAGGGAGTGGGATCCCTCTCTCAACTATCAGGGCTGCTGCAAGAGCATTGCAAAGTATAGTACACCCATCAGCCCCACTGTATCTTCAAGATCCAAGAGGGACTTAATAAAAAAAAGTTTAAATAATAAAAGTTAAAATAAATAAATAAATAAAAATGTAAATTAAATAAAAATAAATAGCCTTTTCCTATAAAAAAAACACATATATTAAGTATCACCGCATCCGTAACGACCATCTCTATAAATATATCACATGATCGACCCCGTCCAATAAACACCATAAAAAAAATGAAATAAAAACTGTGTAAAAAAAGCCATTTTTGTCACCTTACATCACAAAAAGTGCAACACCAAGCGATCAAAAAGGCGTATACACCCCAAAATAGTACCAATCAACCGTTACCTCATCCCGCAAAAAATGAGCCTCTATTTAGGACAATTGCCCAAAAAATAAAAAAGCTATTGCTCTCAGACTATGGAGACACTAAAACATAATTTATTTGGTTTCAGAAATGCCATTATTGTGTAAAACTTAAATAAATAAGAAAAAGTATATATATTGGGTATTGTCACGTCCATAACGATCTGCTCTATAAAACTGTCACATGACCTAACCCCTCAGATGAACGCTGTAAAAATAAATAAATAATAACTGTTCCAAAACAGCCAATTTTTTGGTCACCTTGCCCCATAAAGGGTAATAATAATTGATCAAAAAATGATATGTACCAAAAAATGGTACCAATAAAAACCTCAACTCTTTCTGCAAAAAACGAGCCCCTGCACAAGACAATCGGCAGAAAAATAAAAAATATATGGCGTTCAGAAAATGGACACACAAAAACATAATTTCTTTTTCAAAAATGCTTTATTATGTAAAACTGAAACAAACAAACAAAAAAAGTAGACATATTTGATATCACTGGGTCCGTAACAACCTGCTCTATAAAAATAGCACAAAAAAAAAAAACTGTGCCAAAACAGCAATTTATTGGTTACCTTGCCTCACAAAAAACGTAATATAGAGCTCTTAAAAATCATATGTACCCCAAAATAGTACCAATAAAACTGACACCTTACCCCCTAGTTTCCAAAATAGGGTCGCTTTTTGGGAGTTTCTACTGTAGGGGTGCATCAGGGGGGCTTTAAATGGGACATGCATCTAAAACCAGTCCATCAAAATCTGCCTTCCAAAAACCATATGGCTTCCCTTCCTTCTGCGCCCTGCCATGTGCCCGTACAACATTTTACGACCACATGTGGGGTGCTTCTGTAAACCGCAGAATCAGGGTAATAAATATTGAGTTTTGTTTGGCTGTTAACCTTCAATGTGTTAAAGAAAAAATTGTAATAAAATGGAAAATCTGCCAAAAAAGTGAAATTTAGAAATGTAATCTCCATTTTCCTTTAATTCTTGTGGAACACCTAAAGGGTTAACAAAGTTTGTAAAATCAGTTTTGAGTAACTTGAGGGGTTTAGTTTCTACAATGGGGTCATTTATGGGGGGTATCCACTATGTAAGCCCCACAAAGTGACTTCAGACCTGAACTGGTCCTTAAAAAGTGGGTTTTGGAAATTTTCTTAAAAATTGTAAGAATTGCTTCTAAACTTCTAAGCCTTGTAACGTCCTAAAAAAATAAAATTACATTTCCAAAATGATGCCAACATAAAGTAGACATATGGGGAATGTTAAGTAATAAATATTTTATGAGGTATCACTTTCTGTTTTAGAGGCAGAGAAATTAAAATTTAGAAAATTGGAAATTTTTCAAAATTTTTGATAAATTTAGGGATTTTTTCATGAATAAAGGTGAAATATATTGACTCAAATTTATGACTGTCATGAAGTTCAATGTGTCAAGAGAAAACAATCTCAGAATGGCTTGGATAAATAAAAGTGTTCCAAAGCTATTACCACATAAAGTGACGTATGTCAGATTTTTTAATTTTGACCTGGACACTGGGGCATCATATTACTTTATTATAAATATATTCCAAAATACCTTTCATTAGTTATAATGGCTCCTTTTGTCTAGGGAGCAATCATCAGGAGAAATAAAATGGCCGCCGTCCTATTAGTACACATAAAACCTGTCCTAATCACACGGGAGGACAAGTTACTTCAGACCACTGAGCTAAAGAGCTGCCTCATCCTCCTCTCCTACTTTTCAGGGATTATGATCTTGAATACAGCTGAATTTCTATAGGAATGGAGTTCAAGAGGAGACATGAAGTACAGAGAGGATGGACAGGACAGACTGTGGTAATGTAGAGCAGTGGTAATGGAAACTGCATACACGTGCTGCTGCTCATTACTGCATCCCCACCTCCTCTCTATATTTCATGTCTCCTCATGGACTCCATTCCTACAAAGATTCAGCTGAAGATCTTATCATCTGTGTTCAGGATTTTAATACCTGAAAAGTATGAGAGGAGGATGAGGCAGCTCTTTAGCTTATTGTTGTGAAGTAACTTGCCCCCCTGTGTGATTAGGACTGGGTTTGTGTATACTAATAGGATGGCGGCCATTTTATTTCCCCTGATGATTGCTCCCTATACAAAAGGAGCAATTATAACTAATGAAAGGTATTCAGGAATATATTTGTAATAAAGTAATATTTAAGTATTTTGATTTTCTAAATTCCCGGAGAACCCCTTTAAACACATCAGAAAGTATATCAAACATACTATTATAGCACAAGTGTTGTAGAAAGAACACTAATAACGTAAGTTATTGTAGATGATGTAAGTGCACATTTGGAAATAGCTGGTGACAGAAGACTTAAAGGTTTTTTTCGGGATTTGAAAATCTATATAAACATAATAGATCAAATGTCACTAATGTGGCCATTATGTGTGGAGTTTACCTGATGTATTGTTACTGTAGTCATCTCAGCGCATCAGGAGGAGGAGCACAAGTGGCATAGGAAGCATGAGAAAAGATGGTATGCATTGTCCTCATAGTGTTTATGGTGATTGTCCTCTGTCCCTTAACTTCCATGGAGACAGAACACGTGACTACTATGGGGACCAGGGGAAGGGAGGCCCTGAACTTCTTTAGGTTTCAGATATGAAAACAGTGGATTTTCAGCTCCGGGCAAAAAGATTTATATAGCTTTCATTGCAGTCAATGGTGAACTGTATAAATTGTATACATGCACTGAGCTCCCTGTAGTGGTGGATTCAGCCAATTTTATAATACACTGTATAAGGCAGACATAGAGTGGAATGGAGAGATTAATTAATGTATTCATGACAATTTCATAGCATAAACGCATTTAGAAAAATGGGGGGTCATTTACTATTCGGAAATTTCAGGTGCAGATGGCGGCCAAATGGTGAGTTGCGTCGCTATCTGTGACTTCACTCTGCTCATGCCAGGTCTAAAACTGTGGGTGTGGTGTGGGTAGGCTCATTTACTATTTTTTACGCCTGTTTTAGGCATAGAAAAAGGTCTAAATGTAAGACAGCTTGGAAGCTGTCTTACATTTAGAACTGGCGCTGGATGAGCCAAAGTCATGAAGAGGCCTGCGCCACCGCCAGTGCAGGGTCTTTATTAAGACCAGCACCTGTTCACCAATTTCCAACATAATATTAATATAAAATGGGTTCCTTTTTCTAATTTGCATTCCAATTTTTATTTTATTTTTTAAATCACCATAAATCTGTGGTTTAAGTTGCCTGAGAATGTTCTACTCATGCATACTGGAAGACTAGAGGGGCCCATAATAAGCTTTGCTATTGGGCCCTATGAGATCTGTGAATGCACCTGGTTGTCTTCATAGTGCTCATGGATATACATGGATACAAGCTATTGATCAATAGTTTTCCATATAAGATGATTCACTAGGATATTGTGCCAGCCTTGCAGGTGTTTCTAAAGAAAAAAGACAAGTAATATTCATGCAACAGTATAATTATCATGTTTTCCTGACAGTGTGTCATAATTACGGACATAAAGCAAGTATCAGCAAGTGAATGGTGTAACGTGTCACAAGTCTGAGGTAAAGAAATGCGACCCTAAAGGGTCATTATCTTCATGTTGAGGCACGAATTGAAGAATCTAAGTCACAATTATAGCACATTCTAAATATGCAAGCCCAGCGAAATGGAATAAAATTCATTAATGAATGAGCATCAATAAGTGTAAATTGCTTCTCCTGACTCTACTTCTTCTATTTCATAGCACTCATGGAGCACATTATAAAAAGAGTGCTTTCATTGGCCAGTTTCTGTTGAAGAATATGGTGTATTTTTTGCAGGGTAAGCACCAAAGTTCTTAGAATGATACATGTAAGAATTCACTGAGTATATATCAGTATATACACTGCCTGATAGAGCCGAAATGGATGTTGAGTGATCACCTCACACTGTTGTACAGTCTTCGCAGAAAAGACACACAATACTAGGGCATTAATGACACACTAGAACAATGGCCATTCACCATAGAGGGATATGAAGTGAACAGGGTCAGAGCATGGCCCCTTACTTTGCGGGCATGTGTTGGTATAGTGATCCCATGTCCACTAGAGAAAGGGAAAGAAAATGGCTGTGAAGTTTGTTGGAAGCCTCCATAGAAGGGTATCACATGAACTCTGCTCTGCTATCTTAGGTAACAAGCATAGTAATTGAAGTCCTGTATCATGCAGCATGAAAAGTAGAGAATTAATTGCCGACTTAGTGGTGTATGCCTTTGAAAATAAGTTAAATAATACTTCAGGACCACGTGGCCTTCTGTAAGATGCAGACAATATCCAAATGTCTGAAGAGGTCCACATCTTGCGATATGGTGAAGTGACAATGGCAATAGCATAAGATGGTGGTTGTTCCAAGTAAAAAAAATATGTCACTTAAAAGGAATTACCCCCCAAAAAAATATAATGAAAAGAAATAAAAAAAATATATATATATATATTTCTCTGAATCTATATGGGAATAACATGTGGATAAAAAATAAACAAAGGGTCTGACTCTTATTTCTAGGGCTATTGTTTGGTATGGGCCAGAAAAATATATATCAAATGATTCAATATGTGAGAGAGAAATATATATCAAATGACCATATACAGGTACTCTAGAAAAGAAAGGAATTATTATAATTGCTCCCGACATATATACCGATTGGGGATCACCCAGGACAAAGAGGGCTGATACTGGTTTATTATTGCAATTAGGAACTAACAATTATAACACAGCTATACAACGAGGCTGAGAACTCTCCCCTTCACTTCAAATGTTGTACAATCTCCGAGATATACATATGCACGGGTATTAACAAGTCATGTATTTCTTTCCCTCTCAGAGCAATGTCAATGACAAGGAATTCTGGACTTTTTTTTTGAGTCATGAAAACTTTCAATTACTGGAGGTAGGATCATAGGTGAAGATTTTCACAAAGAGAATGGAAACTCTGACATGTGCTGATTGAAGACTTGCAGATTTTGGTTAAAATTTAGAAAAAAGAATCCCAAGAGCTGCATTTTTTTTCTTTTTTTTTTGTTAAGCATCACGGAGGTTTATAGAAAAAATATAAGTGGAATTGTACATAAAACTATATTAAAGGCATTTGATTACATACCGTACTACACTATGGAAGAACTATAGGGTTATAATGTAATCACCTTCAGTACTCGTAGGTGCTTATGGGGGTTTGGGGAGGTATTGTATCTTAGTATACTGGAAAATGTTAAACTTTGTAATTATACTAAATGTTAATAAACCTTGTTCCTTTGGGAATGTTTAATTTGCCTTTGAGGTTATGGGTGAGCTAGGGTTACAGTATGCAGAATTATACCCTTTCCCTAGGAGAGAGGAGAGTTATCTAAAAAGAAAACATAAATTTTATGGTATAGATGAGTATCATCCAAGGAGACCGTTAGGTTTTAGGACAGGGGTTGCTGCTAGATGTTGTAAAACTATGGTAAAACTATATGGATGTGGTAAAACTATATAAAACTATATTAAAGGCATTTGATTACATACCGTACTACACTATGTAAGAACTATACCGTTATAATGTAATCACCTTTGGTACTCATAGGTAGTGATGGACGAACATCTGCCGGGACGGTTCGCGGCGGGTCCCATTCATTTTAATGGCAGGCGAACCTGAAAAACCATCAGCTCATATTTGCAGCCAAGAAATAATTACTAGAAGTGCACAAATAGTCCCACAACATGGACAGTCACTATACAGTACCCAAATGCACTATAAATAAAGTATATTGGTATATAACACCCCGCTTCAATCTGTATTTTTTTGGGACGACTGTTATGTCACACCAGTAGAAATTATTTGTTTCAATAACGCTTGTCCCTCTATATACCTGCAGTATCGCAGCAGAACCGCACACAACTGCCGCACAATACAAATGCACTACAATATACTTTCTAACATAGAAAGTATATTATAACATTGTACAAGGAAGGCAATCCATTATAATATACATAAAGATAAAACGTAACCTTTAATAATGTTACTATGAGGGTCCATTCACACGTCTGTAAGCAAAACACAGACACCGGCAATGTGCATTCCGCAATTTGCGGACCGCACATCGCCGACACTATAATAGAAAATGCCTAATCCTTTCTGCAATTGCAGACAAGAACAGGACAGCACGGATCCGCAGATGCGGATCCGCAATTGCGGATGCGGACAGCACATTCCAATAAAAATGAATGGGTCTGCACCTGTTCCGCAAAATTGCGGAACGGATGCGGACCCATTTTGCGGACGTGTGAATGGAAAAGATATCCCTCAAAATGAAAATAAATTAAATTATTAAATTTAAGCAAAAAGCATAGATGTGGTAGGCAATAAATCAGGTGCTCGGCGGAACTAAATCAGAAACCATATGTCCTACCACAATCCGGGGGGTTCCAGTGCACATCTATGAATCCCGGAGGGAAAGCAAAAAACATCTATCCCTGTGTTAGATGATAATGTGGTATTGAAGGACAGGGTGGGCAAAGAACTGCCCCTGATATTGCCCTACAGGGGAGTGCTATTCTGGCCCTGATAGCCTAACCACAGACCACCTGCCCTGATAAGAGCGACCCCGTCCGGAACCTTATCCTATATAAAAATGTCCCTAGTAAGCCCCAAGCCCCTAGGCCCCTGACTTCCAGGTGATCACTATATAGATCTATGTGTTTTTGACTCATTACAAAAGTATATTATAAGTATATCACACCCCTCTGTGTAGCACACCTATACTAGTCCTTAAAAGGACTTTTGTGGTCCTATTATCTAGCGTTTGGTGTCCCTAACAGTTTGTCCCTGCTCCACACAGCAACCTCTCCCTACACTGGCAAAACACTGAATGTAAAATGGTGCCCAGATCAGGTTTATTTATAAGGTAGGTGGTATTTCCATGTGCTGAAATGTCTCAATTGGCTGTCCTGTACCACCTGATGGATGTGTCATGGGTCAAAGTTCTTCACAATGTAAAAGAATATGGCAGGCACGAATATCTCCATATGTTCGCATATTCAGCGAATCGCGAACACGCAAAGTTCGCCATGAAACAACCGCCAGGCGAACCGCAAGGCCATCTCTACTCGTAGGTGCTTATGGGGTTTTGGGGAGGTATTGTATCTTAGTATACTGGAAAATGTTAAACTTTGTAATAATACTAAATGTTAATAAACCTTGTTCCTTTGTGAATGTTTAATTTGCCTTTGAGGTTATGTGTGAGCTAGGGTTACAGTATACAGAATTATATCCTTTCCCTAGGAGAGAGGAGAGTTATCTAGAAAGAAAACATAACTTTTATGGTATAGATGAGTATCATCCAAGGAGACCGTTAGGTTTTTGGACAGGGGTTGCTGCTAGATGTGGCTGGGCTTACAATCAAAAAATCTCCTGTTACACCCTATTGGCTAGCTCAGTACTGGTGTATTACTAAGCCCTATGACGGATGCTGAGCGAAGCACCTGCCCTTATATAGGCGATCCTTGAATCCAGTACTCGTACCTATCTCTACTCTAGCTGACCCTGAGCCATGGTTCCAATATTCTGCTCCAATGTCAATTGGAGTTAATTGAACTGGCTCATCAGGGAGATTACAGGCAGCATGTTTAGCTCTACACAGGAAAAATGCAGTGTTATGTGGCACCACTCAGAGCGCTCTTTTTATATAAAAAGTTCCCCCTCTCATCAGGCTGGTTACGCCCTTCCACCAATCAGAGAGGAAAACACATAGTAACTTCCTGATTGGTTCCAGAGCCTCTAGAGGGCTGGAGTAGGTCACTATGGAGACTAATTGCACATCTCCTGGCCTATCTCTTTCCTATATAGTACATTATTTGTTAGATGTAGTGTCTCAAAAACTGTTAGGCAGGTATAAAGGTGGATTTCGACTGCCCGATTTTTGGGCAGATTATCGGGACAACAATTTGCCCATCTAAATGTGCCGCCAATCACTCTATGAATAAGTGAAACGCTCGTTCATCGAGCGATCCTGTCGTTCATGCAGGCACGTCAATCATCATTTCTGGGCAGCAGATCGTGTTGTCTAAACGGTGATCTGCTGCCCAGAAACAATTATTCTGTATGGAGACAAGGGATAACAATAGCGATTATTGGCCCTCATACAATAAAGGAGATCGCTTTATGTAAATGCAGTGGTCTACTTCACTGAACGAGCAGCCAACTGTTGGAAAGGAACACTCCCTTCCCTACAATCGGCGGCAACATTTTGCGTGTAAATCCGCCTTAAGTGCCATATCTCAAATATCGTTATGTAAGTATAAGTGCCATATTTTTATTACAGTAGAATCTGTGGCCATACATTTAGACAACAATGATCATTGCCTGAATAATGCGAAAGTCAGTAAGATGTAAGGTCTCCTGAGAGACGGAACAGACACTAACTGTATAATTATTAATTATACAGATAGCTTCATATCACCTACAGTATGTAACGTGCATACTTTGAGATACATAGTGGGTGTTACACTGTATGTATCCAGATTACATAGCATTAAATAAAACTAAGCTAGAGTTGATTTTTTTATTTAGTCCTCCTGGTGTCACAGATTTCATCCTATAAATCCATTGATGTTCCTGTTGAAGGATTTTCAGATCCCAGTCACCACCTCTCTTATTGGGGGGGTATAATGTAGATGCCTATTAAACGTATTGCAACTGGGTTACCTTTATGTACCCGATGAATCTGTCTGGAAATTGGTGTGTCTTCTTCATTACAGATGTCACCGGTGTCTGTCTTCTCTAATTCTATGGCATAGTTCCCGTTTTGCTTTTCTAGTGTATTCCATAGGGCGGTTGCACTGTGCGAAATGTCCCCCACTCAATTACAGTTTGGGAAGTCTTTTATACAATATTGTTTCCCGGTGATTGAAATTATACCAAGAGTTTATTTTTTCATTTTATTATAAGTGAAAGAATAAAAGTGCTGTTTTATTTTTTTGGAGAATTCTTCTCTCTCCCTGTATAGGAACAAAAAACATCCGAGCAAGAGAGAAAGAATACAATGATAACCTCTTCCGATCTCCATAATGTCATACTGTGATTTGCGTTCCAAGCACTGTTATGGAAACCTTTGATATGGGCAACCTGGTCATATTATTAAGGTGTCATGGTGATCTATCCTAGACATAATACTGCGTGTGCTCAAAATCTGTAGGTAATAAATACTTGGCGCAGTGTATTCAGCATGTGCTTATCCGTGACTTTGAAAAAAACTACAGTTGTAATGTTTGGGCATAAAATGAGCTGCAGATACAGATTAGTTGCAGAGTTTCCCTTCTTATGCTAATTTGAAAGAAATGGCATGATTTGTCAGTAGTCAGCAGGGACAATGGTATCAGGAATTATCTGCAAGTCAAACATGTCTTCCCTTTTGGCTGCTGATTTGTTAAAGCCGCTAGCTCTTTTATTCAGCCTGCAGCATGCACAGTCCTTTCTATAGCAATACGCAGAGGAGGACGTTGCCTCCTGCCATCCTACGTCTTTCTGTTCTTCAAGAAAAGTAAACTTCCATGAAAAATCCACATCTATGTTCTGCATAGCCAAGGGAGTTCATCGGAACTTGCTGAAATAGTTATATTTTTATTATTTATGACCAAAACATTCCCTTCACATAAAGAGAATAGTAATAATGGCTCATAGAGTACCAACATATTCTGCAGCACTGTACAGAGGCTGGCACCATTCACATTAGTCCCTGACCCAGTGGACCTCCCTATCTCTTAAATACCTATCTAGAGGAATCCCACAAAAACACAAGGGGAACATGCAAACTCTCTGTAGATATTTATTTTGAGTAAAAGCTTCTGCTGGTCATACACGTATCTCACCATCTGCCATCTTCATATCTGACATGTAGCTTTGTATTAGCTGAGGATAGTGATGAGAAAATGCCAGAGGGATTATTTTATTCTACTCTACTTGTGGAAACATTAATGGACACTGGTTCAGGCTTTTACATTATTCCTGGCTCTTACCAGAAAATCAGAAGTGAGATGTTTGTCAATGACTGCTATCCTACTCTCCTAAATATGCTGAATTATGAAGGAGATCCATCAGAAGTCATCAGTAAGAATGAAACAGAAAACCTTTTTACCATTTTATAATATATCATTGAATAGCCATTCAATATGCTATTCTATATATTAAATATTAAAGGTCATCTGTCAGCAGATTTATACCTATGAAACAGAGCAGAGCCTCTAGGTGTAATTGCAACACCATTGTTGCTCCCAAAGGGTCATTTACATATATTAAAACATCATTTCTTCTCAGAAATGCGGGCACATATGAACATGGGACCAAGACAGATGCCTTCAGCTTCCAAGGGCACATGTAACAGGTCAACCAGTTTTATAGGTACAAACCTGCTGACGGATGCCCTTCAATACTTCATTATTCTTTTGAAGCCAATGGGAACCCTGTGCACTGATCTACCGTGACATTACAGCCACTGACAGCTGACGGACATGACATTGTTTATCACATTACAATGTCATCTGTCAAAGCGTGGGATATATTAGGCAGCAAGTGAACAGCCAGTTCTTCGAGCTGATATGCTTGAAGCATACAAAATGAGCAAAAGTAAGCATCTGAAAGACTTTGACAAAAGCAATTCACTTAAAAAGGACCTACAATGTACAACATATTCCTGAAAAGGTCACACTAACCCTTACATGGTTAAACATCTGTGGCATGTGGGATGTACAGGGTTGTGGGTCTTTCCATCTGAGCATCAGGCTTGCACACTATAAGAAAAAGTCCCAGCCTATGTGGACTACCAGGGTAGTGTGCAAACATGACCACCACTGCTGGATTGTAGGGTGTTTGTAATCATGGAAATGAGAAATGTATAATGCAATGATAAACTGAATCAAGCCAGCAAAGGAGGCAATATGGATAATAACAATACATTAGTAAGTGGCTAATATTAACTTCCTCTACATGATAATTGCCACTTGCTGAAGTGACACAACCCTTTAACACGAGCACACCTTGCTGACTGACTCTATTGCGCAGCCTTCCAGATTCTGACCCTTTTCCTGCTTCCTTATCTCTCTCTGGAGTACTTTTAAGTACAGTAGCGATGGCTTTCTTCCTATAAATGTCTCAGAGATTATGGTTCTCCAGGACTCAGGCCTTGTTTTGTGAGGAGCCCCTCTCTTTTCCTCAGCTAGCACACAACACTGTTTCTCTCAACACACTCAACTAAAGGCAGACCTAAGCCCATTTCCTAGCCTCCTAAAAGGGGTTAAGTCAAGATAGTTAACCATGGCATATCCAAACAGAACTATTAAGGGTACAATACAGTAAATCAGAATTATATTAAACCAATTAACATGACAACAAACCCGTTTGCATTTAAACCAGTCTGAGGTACTGCATTTGTACCTGTGCAGTCTCCGTCAAATACCATTCGGGCCTGGATGAATTCTGCAATGAACAAATATTTTAACCTCGTAGAGCCAGTGTGAGGGCTGGATGTGAGAGTGTGAGGGCTGGATGACTGGGTCAGAGCATCTCCAAAATGGCAGGTCTTGTGGGGTGTTTCCACTATACAGTGGTTATTACCCACCAAAAATGGTCCAAGGAAGGACAACCAGTGAACTAGCATTATAGGTCCACAAGGCTCAATACAAGGGGACAAATGCTAACTAGGGTTGAGCAAACCCGAACTGTAAAGTTCGGGCTCATACCGAACTTTAGGATTTTTTGACCCCGGACCCGAACATTTCAGTAAAAGTTCGGGTTCGAGTTCGGTGTTCGGCGATTTAATGGCGCTTTTTGAAAGGCTGCAGGGCAGCCAATCAACAAGCGTTTTACTAGTGTGCCCTTAGAAAGCCATCACAGCGTGCCTACTGATGGCATGGCTGTGATTGGCCAGTGCAGCATGTGACCCAGCCTCTATATAAGCTGGAGTCTCTTACTAGTGTAGGGATAGGATGCTGATGCTGTGAGGAAGAGCATAGGAAAGAATCTATCTGTTATCAGAACTTGTTAACTCTGCGATCTACAGCAATATTTTTTTTGTGGGTGCAGTGCAACATTTTTGTACCCTACCCTGAGCCCAGTTTAATCAGTACACATGATCCTTCCGTGCTTCTAGCTTGTGGGTCAATGATAAGACTGCAATATTTTTGACTTTAGGATTAGTGTTGATTGCAAATTTTCATAATGCTAATTTTTATCGCAAATTTATTAATTGACGATTTCTGTAATCAAGGAAATAATGACTGAAGATAACAAATTCTCGAATTTGCGAATATATGGTGAATATTTTCCCAAATATTTGCGAAATATCACAAATTTGAATATTGCCCCTGCCGTTCATCACTATTAAATCTATCTCTTTCATTTGTGGGTGAAAAAATCATATCTTTTTTTTGCATAAAGTACATTTGCGGCCTGCGCTGCATTTTTGACAGTCCAATACAACCGTTAAATACTGCTGTTATATTTTTATTTGAAAAAAAACACCCTTTTCGTGCTACACCGTACATTTGCGGCCTGCGCTGCATTGCTGACAGTCCAATACAACCATTAAATAATGTTTTTATATTGTGGTTTAAAAAAAACACCCTTTTTGTGCTACATCGTGCATTTGTGGCCTGCACTGCATTTCTGACAGTCCAATACAACCGATAAATACTTCTGTTATATTTTTCTTAGAAAAAAACACCCTTTTTGTGCTAGATAGTACATTTGTGGCCTGCGCTGCATTTCTGACAGTCCAATACAACCGTTAACCACCTCCGGACCGCTGTACGCACAGACGCGTCCTGGAGGTGGTTGATTCATTCCTCCTGGACGCGCCGGCGCGTCCTCTCGCGAGACGCGAGATTTCCTGTGAACGCGCGCACACAGGCGCGCGCGCTCACAGGAACGGAAGGTAAGAGAGTTGATCTCCAGCCTGCCAGCGGCGATCGTTCGCTGGCAGGCTGGAGATGTGTTTTTTTTAACCCCTAACAGGTATATTAGACGCTGTTTTGATAACAGCGTCTAATATACCTGTTACCTGGTCCTCTGGTGGTCCCCTTTGTTTGGATCGACCACCAGAGGACACAGGTAGCTCAGTAAAGTAGCACCAAGCACCACTACACTACACCCCCCCCGTCACTTATTAACCCCTTATTAGCCCCTGATCACCCCTGATCACCCCATATAGACTCCCTGATCACCCCCCTGTCATTGATTACCCCCCTGTCATTGATCACCCCCCTGTCATTGATCACCCCCCTGTAAAGCTCCATTCAGATGTCCGCATGATTTTTACGGATCCACTGATAGATGGATCGGATCCGCAAAACGCATCCGGACGTCTGAATGAAGCCTTACAGGGGCGTGATCAATGACTGTGGTGATCACCCCATATAGACTCCCTGATCACCCCCCTGTCATTGATTACCCCCCTGTCATTGATCACCCCCCTGTAAAGCTCCATTCAGACGTCCGCATGATTTTTACGGATCCACTGATAGATGGATCGGATCCGCAAAACGCATCCGGACGTCTGAATGAAGCCTTACAGGGGCATGATCAATGACTGTGGTGATCACCCCATATAGACTCCCTGATCACCCCCCTGTCATTGATTACCCCCCTGTCATTGATCAACCCCCTGTAAAGCTCCATTCAGATGTCCGCATGATTTTTACGGATGCACTGATAGATGGATCGGATCCGCAAAACGCATACGGACGTCTGAATGAAGCCTTACAGGGGCATGATCAATGACTGTGGTTATCACCCCATATAGACTCCCTGATCACCCCCCTGTCATTGATTACACCCCTGTCATTGATCACCCCCCTGTAAAGCTCCATTCAGATGTCCGCATGATTTTTACGGATGCACTGATAGATGGATCGGATCCGCAAAACGCATACGGACGTCTGAATGAAGCCTTACAGGGGCATGATCAATGACTGTGGTTATCACCCCATATAGACTCCCTGATCACCCCCCTGTCATTGATTACACCCCTGTCATTGATCAACCCCCTGTAAAGCTCCATTCAGATGTCCGCATGATTTTTACGGATGCACTGATAGATGGATCGGATCCGCAAAACGCATCTGGACGTCTGAATGAAGCCTTACAGGGGCGTGATCAATGACTGTGGTGATCACCCCATATAGACTCCCTGATCACCCCCCTGCCATTGATTACCCCCCTGTAAAGCTCCATTCAGACGTCCGCATGATTTTTACGGATCCACTGATAGATGGATCGGATCCGCAAAACGCATCCGGACGTCTGAATGAAGCCTTACAGGGGCATGATCAATGACTGTGGTGATCACCCCATATAGACTCCCTGATCACCCCCCTGTCATTGATTACCCCCCTGTAGAGCTCCATTCAGATGTCCGCATGATTTTTACGGATGCACTGATAGATGGATCGGATCCGCAAAACGCATCCGGACGTCTGAATGAAGCCTTACAGGGGCGTGATCAATGACTGTGGTGATCACCCCATATAGACTCCCTGATCACCCCCCTGTCATTGATTACCCCCCTGTAAAGCTCCATTCAGACGTCCGCATTATTTTTACGGATCCACTGATAGATGGATCGGATCCGCAAAACGCATCCGGACGTCTGAATGAAGCCTTACAGGGGCATGATCAATGACTGTGGTTATCACCCCATATAGACTCCCTGATCACCCCCCTGTCATTGATCACCCCCCCTGTCATTGATCACCCCCCTGTCATTGATCACCCCCCCTGTCATTGATCACCCCCCCTGTCATTGATCACCCCTCTGTAAGGCTCCATTCAGACATTTTTTTGGCCCAAGTTAGCGGAATTATTATTTTTTTTTCTTACAAAGTCTCATATTCCACTAACTTGTGTCAAAAAATAAAATCTCACATGAACTCACCATGCCCCTCACGGAATCCAAATGCGTAAAATTTTTTAGACATTTATATTCCAGACTTCTTCTCACGCTTTAGGGCCCCTAGAATGCCAGGGCAGTATAAATACCCCACATGTGACCCCATTTTGGAAAGAAGACACCCCCAGGTATTCCGTGAGGGGCATATTGAGTCCATGAAAGATTGAAATTTTTGTCCCAAGTTAGCGGAACGGGAGACTTTGTGAGAAAAAAATTAAAAATATCAATTTCCGCTAACTTGTGCCAAAAAAAATAAATTTTTATGAACTCGCCATGCCCCTCATTGAATACCTTGGGGTGTCTTCTTTCCAAAATGGGGTCACATGTGGGGTATTTATACTGCCCTGGCATTCTAGGGGCCCCAAAGCGTGAGAAGAAGTCTGGTATCCAAATGTCTAAAAATGCCCTCCTAAAAGGAATTTGGGCACCTTTGCGCATCTAGGCTGCAAAAAAGTGTCACACATCTGGTATCGCCTTACTCAGGAGAAGTTGGGGAATGTGTTTTGGGGTGTCATTTTACATATACCCATGCTGGGTGAGAGAAATATTTTGGTCAAATGCCAACTTTGTATAAAAAAATGGGAAAAGTTGTCTTTTGTCAAGATATTTCTCTCACCCAGCAAGGGTATATGTAAAATGACACCCCAAAACACATTCCCCAACTTCTCCTGAATACGGCGATACCACATGTGTGACACTTTTTTGCAGCCTAGGTGGGCAAAGGGGCCCATATTCCAAAGAGCACCTTTAGGATTTCACAGGTCATTTACCTACTTACCACACATTAGGGCCCCTGGAAAATGCCAGGGCAGTATAACTACCCCACAAGTGACCCCATTTTGGAAAGAAGACACCCCAAGGTATTCCGTGAGGGGCATGGCGAGTTCCTAGAATTTTTTATTTTTTGTCACAAGTTAGTGGAAAATGCTTATTTTTTTTTTTTTTTTTTCATACAAAGTCTCATATTCCACTAACTTGTGACAAAAAATAAAAACTTCCATAAACTCACTATGCCCATCAGCGAATACCTTGGGGTCTCTTCTTTCCAAAATGGGGTCACTTGTGGGGTAGTTATACTGCCCTGGCATTCTAGGGGCCCAAATGTGTGGTAAGGAGTTTGAAACCAAATTCTCTAAAAAATGACCTGTGAAATCCGAAAGGTGCTCTTTGGAATATGGGCCCCTTTGCCCACCTAGGCTGCAAAAAAGTGTCACACATCTGGTATCTCCGTACTCAGGAGAAGTTGGGGAATGTGTTTTGCGGTGTCATTTTACATATACCCATGCTGGGTGAGAGAAATATCTTGGCAAAAGACAACTTTTCCCATTTTTTTATACAAAGTTGGCATTTGACCAAGATATTTATCTCACCCAGCATGGGTATATGTAAAAAGACACCCCAAAACACATTCCTCAACTTCTCCTGAGTACGGAGATACCAGATGTGTGACAATTTTTTGCAGCCTAGGTGGGCAAAGGGGCCCATATTCCAAAGAGCACCTTTCGGATTTCACAGGTCATTTTTTAGAGAATTTGGTTTCAAACTCCTTACCACACATTTGGGCCCCTAGAATGCCAGGGCAGTATAACTACCCCACAAGTGACCCCATTTTGGAAAGAAGAGACCCAAAGGTATTCGCTGATGGGCATAGTGAGTTCATGGAAGTTTTTATTTTTTGTCACAAGTTAGTGGAATATGAGACTTTGTATGAAAAAAATAAATAAAAAAAAAATCATCATTTTCCACTAACTTGTGACAAAAAATAAAAAATTCTAGGAACTTGCCATGCCCCTCACGGAATACCTTGGGGTGTCTTCTTTCCAAAATGGGGTCACTTGTGGGGTAGTTATACTGCCCTGGCATTCTAGGGGCCCAAATGTGTGGTAAGGAGTTTGAAATCAAATTCTGTAAAAAATGACCTGTGAAATCCGAAAGGTGCTCTTTGGAATATGGGCCCCTTTGCCCACCTAGGCTGCAAAAAAGTTTCACACATCTGGTATCTCCGTACTCAGGAGAAGTTGGGGAATGTGTTTTGGGGTGTCATTTTACATATACCCATGCTGGGTGAGAGAAATATCTTGGCAAAAGACAACTTTTCCCATTTTTTTATACAAAGTTGGCATTTGACCAAGATATTTCTCTCACCCAGCATGGGTATATATAAAATGACACCCCAAAACACATTCCCCACCTTCTCCTAAGTACGGAGATACCAGATGTGTGACACTTTTTTGCAGCCTAGGTGGGCAAAGGGGCCCATATTCCAAAGAGCACCTTTCGGATTTCACAGGTCATTTTTTACAGAATTTGATTTCAAACTCCTTACCACACATTTGGGCCCCTAGAATGCCAGGGCAGTATAACCACCCCACAAGTGACCCCATTTTGGAAAGAAGAGACCCCAAGGTATTTTGGGCATAGTGAGTTTATAGAAGTTTTTATTTTTTGTCACAAGTTAGTGGAATATGAGACTTTGTAAGAAAAAAAAAAAAAAAAATCATCATTTTCCGCTAACTTGTGACAAAAAATAAAAAGTTCTATGAACTCACTATGCCCATCAGCGAATACCTTAGGGTGTGTACTTTCCAAAATGGGGTCATTTGTGGGGTGTTTGTACTGTCTGGCCATTGTAGAACCTCAGGAAACATGACAGGTGCTCAGAAAGTCAGAGCTGCTTCAAAAAGCGGAAATTCACATTTTTGTACCATAGTTTGTAAACGCTATAACTTTTACCCAAACCATTTTTTTTTTACCCAAACATTTTTTTTTTATCAAAGACATGTAGAACAATAAATTTAGAGCAAAATTTATATATGGATGTCGTTTTTTTTGCAAAATTTTACAACTGAAAGTGAAAAATGTCATTTTTTTGCAAAAAAATCGTTAAATTTCGATTAATAACAAAAAAAGTAAAAATGTCAGCAGCAATGAAATACCACCAAATGAAAGCTCTATTAGTGAGAAGAAAAGGAGGTAAAATTCATTTGGGTGGTAAGTTGCATGACCGAGCAATAAACCGTGAAAGTAGTGTAGGTCAGAAGTGTAAAAAGTGGCCTGGTCTTTCAGGGTGTTTAAGCACTGGGGGCTGAGGTGGTTAAATACTGCTGTTAAATTTTTCTTAGAAAAAAACACCCTTTTTGTGCTAGATAGTACATTTGTGGCCTGCGCTGCCTTTCTGACAGTCATATACAACCGTTAAATACTGCTTATATTTTTCTTAGAAAAAAAACACCCTTTTTGTGCTAGATAGTACATTTGTGGCCTGCGCTGCATTTATGACAGTTCAGTATGACCGTTAAATGCTGCTGTTATATTTTTCTTAGAAAAAAACACACTTTTTTTATACATCGTACATTTGCGGCCTGCGCTGCATTGCTGAAAGTTCAATACAACCATTAAATACTGCTTTTATATTGTGGTTTAAATAAAACACCCTTTTTGTGCTACATCGTGCATTTGTGGCCTGCACTGCATTTCTGACAGTCTAATACAACCGATGAATACTGCTGTTATATTTTTCTTAGAAACAAACACCCTTTTTGTGCTAGATAGTACATTTGCGGCCTGCACTGCATTTCTGACAGTCCAATACAATCGTTAAATACTGCTGTTATATTTTTATTAGAAAAAACCCCACCCTTTTTGTGCTAGATAGTACATTTGCGGCCTGCGCTGCCTTTCTGACAGTCCAATACAGCCGTTAAATACTGCTGTTATATTTTAATTAAAAAAACACTACATTTTTGCTCAAGATAGTACATTTGCGGCCTGCGCTGCATTTCTGACAGTCCAATACAACCGTTAAATACTGCTGTTATATTTTTCTTAGAAAAAAACACCCTTTTTGTGCTAGATTGTACATTTGCGGCCTGCGCTGCTTTTCTGACAGTCTAATACAACCGTTAAATACTGCTGTTATATTGTGGTTTGAAAAAACATATTTTTTGTGCTACATCGTACATTTGTGGCCTGCGTTGCATTTCTGACAGTCCAGTACAACCGTTAAATACTGCTGTTATATTTCTCTTAGAAAAAAAACACCCTTTTTGTGCTAGATAGTACATTTATGGCCTGAGCTGCATTTCTGACAGTCCAACACAACCGTTAAATACTACTGTTATATTTTTCTTAGAAAAAAACATCCTTTTTGTGATAGATTGTTCATTTGCGGCCTGCGCTACATTTCTGACAGTCCAACACAACCGTTAAATACTGCTGTTATATTGTGGTTTGAAAAAACACCTTTTTTGTGCTACAGCGAACATTTGTGGCCTGCGTTGCATTTCTGACAGCCCAGTACAAACGTTAAATACTGTTGCTATATTTTTCTTAGAAAAAAACAACCTTTTTGTGCTAGATTGTACATTTTTGGCCAGCGCTGCATTTCTGACAGTCTGATACAACCGTTAAATACTGCTGTTATATTTTTCTTAGAAAAAAACACCCTTTTTGTGCTACATCATACATTTGTGGCCTGCGCTGCATTTCTGACAGTCCAATACAACCGTTAAATAATGCTGTTATATTGTGGTTTGAAAAAAAACACCCTTTTTGTGCTACATCGTACACTTGCGGCCTGGGTTGCATTTCTGACAGTTCAATACTACCGTTAAATACTGCTGTTACATTGTTGGTTGACAAATTCACATTTTTTTGGACCGTGAAGTAATTGTATTAAATTCACCTGTCACACTGTTGTGTGACCTCAATAATTTTTATCTCTTTATGACAACGGCACAGCCTTACTGTCAGTGAACTTAATTGTTGACTTTTGGCGGTTATATTGTCGCCTGACATCTGTTAGCTTGGTTGGTGAACGCAAAGAATAAGGAGAGCGTCAAATAAGGGATGTGGCCCTGGACGTGATGCTGCTGGTGTAAAACACCTTCCTCAGGTGCTAGTAGGCGACAGAACCTTCAGAGTCATTTGGTAGGCCCAAATGCCGCTCTACGAATGGTGAGGCCAGAACAAGTACAGACGATAGTAGATAAGGTGGCTGACAGTGCCTCCAGTCCTTCACATTGTCTCCCACCCAGTCTCCTGCTGAAAGATCAGAGTTGGCACCTTCAGCACATGGCCATCAGTCTTTCACCTCACCCCCTTGCAAATCAGCCAAGCAGTCTGAGCCCCAAGTCATGCAGCAGTCTCTTATGCTTTTTGATGACTCTGCTAGCAGGGTTTCCCAGGACCATCCACATAGCCCTGCCCCAGATGTGGAAGAGATTGAGTGCCCAACCACTTATGTTTCAGGATAAGTACATGAAAGGACCACCGCAACACAGGTGCCAACTGCTGTGGATTTCGAAAGTGTGCAGACCGACAAGGAGGGCAGGGGTGAATACTGGGTGGAAGATGAGGTGGAGGACGATGAGGTCCTCGAACCCACATGGAATCAAGGTCATGCGAGTGACCTGTGTAGTTCGGCGGAAGAGGCAGTGGTCGCACAGAGCCACCAGCACAGCAAAAGAAGGAGTAGGGTGCAAAAGCGGAGCAGCTGTCCCCTAGACAGTACGCCTGCTACTGCCCACACCAAAGCCAGCTCCAAGGAGTTCTCTGATGTGGCAGTTCTTCAGACAATGTGCTGACGGCAAGACACGAGTGGTTTGCATGCTGTGCAGTCAAAGCCTGAAGCGAGGCATAAACGTTCTAAACCTGAGCACAACCTGCATGACCAGGCATTTAAGTGCAAAGCACGAGCTGCAGTGGAGTAGACACCTCAAAAACCAAGAAAGGTCTCTGGCTCCTCTTACTTCCTCTTCTGCTGCAGTCTCAGCCTCTTCATCCCCCTCTGGAATGACAGTGGCACCTGCCACCCTGAAAACAGATGATGTGCCAGCAACGCCACCACCTCGGTCACCAAGCATCTCCACAATGTCCCATGGAAGCGTTCAGCTGTCTATCTCCCAAACACTGGAGCGAAAGAGGAAGTATCCCCCTACCCACCCTGAATGCCAGCATTTCCAAATTCCTAGCTTTTGAAATGCTGTCATTCCGTCTGGTGGACACGGACAGTTTTAAGAATTTGATGGCGGTGGCTGTCCTACAATATGTTGTGCCCAGCCACCACTACTTTTCCAGGCGAGCCATCCCTTCCCTGCACAACCAGGTGGGGGACAAAATCAGGTGTGCACTGCGCAACGCCATCTGTGGCAAGGTCCACCTAACTACGGATACATGGACCAGTAAGCACGGTCAGTGACGTTATATCTCCCTAACAGCACACTGGGTAAATGCAGTGGCGGCTGGGCCTGAGGCGGACAGCAGTTTGGCGTAAGTCTTTCCACCACTGAGGATTGCAGGGTATTTCTCTTTGCCTCCTGTTGCTTCCTCCTCCTACTCCGCTTCCTCATCCTCTACCGCCTCCTCATCCAGTCAGAGTAACACCTTCATCACCAACTTCAGCACAGCCAGGGGTAAATGACAGCAGACAGTTTTAAAACTTATCTGCTTTTGGGGGAAAAAATCCCAAACCGCACAGGAGCTGTGGACGGGCATGGCACAACAGACCGATGAGTGGTTGGTACCAGTGAGCCTCAAGCCCGGCCTGGTAGTGTGCATTAATGGGTGAAATCTCATAGCAGCTCTGGGCCTAGCCGGTTTGACGCACATCCCTTGCCTGGCGCATGTGCTGAATTTGGTGGTGCAGAAATTCCTGAAAAATTACCCCAATATGTCAGAGCTGCTGCAGAAAGTGCGGGCCGTCTGTGCGCGCTTTCGGCGTTCTCACCCTGCTGCTGTTCGCCTGTCAGCGCTGCAGCGTAACTTCGGCCTTCCCGCTCACCACCTCATATGCGACGTGGCCACAAGGTGGAGCTCCACCTTGCACATTCTGGCCAGACTATGCGAGCAGCAGCAGGCGATAGTGGAGTTTCAGCTGCAGCACGCACGGGTGAGTCGCTCTGCGGAACAGCACCACTTCACATCCAATGAGTGGGCCTCCATGCGAGACCTGTGTGCCTTATTGCGCTGTTTTGAGTACTCCACCAACATGGCCAGTGCCGATGACGCCGTTCTCAGCATTACTAACCCACTTCTATGCCTCCTTCGGGCACAGGAGGAGGAGGAAGAGGGATCATTTACAAGGGTTTCAGGCCAGTCATTCACAAGTGGTTTCGAGGGTGGGTTCCTGCACCAACATATGCCAGGTACACAATTGTCCAGCCAGGGCACAGTTCTGGAGGATGACGAGGTGGAGTATGAGGAGGAGGAGGAACCGTTTTCACAGCAGGGTGGCACCCAAACCAGCTCATGGGCATCACTGGTGCGTGGCTGGGGGGATACAGAAGACACAGACGATACACCTCCCACAGAGGACAGCTTGTCGTTGCCTCTGGGCAGCCTGGCACACATGAGCGATTTCATGCTGCAGTGTCTCCGCAACGACAGCCGAGTTGGCCACATTCTAACTTATGCTGATTACTGGGTGGCCACGCTGCTGGATCCCCGCTACAAGGACAACGTACCGTCCTTACTTCCGTCACTGGAGCATGTTTAGAAGATGCTTGAGTACAAGCGCACGCTGGTAGATGCGCTGCTGATGGCATTCCCACCTGACAGCGGGGGCACAGTGGAAGCACAAGGCGAAGGCAGAGGAGGAGGAAGAGGTCGCCAATGCAGCTGGGGCACCACCAGCACCTCAGAAGGCAGGGTTAGTATGGCCAAAATGTGCAAAAGCTTTGTCAGCATGACACAACAACCAGCACCACCAGCTGATATGGAAAGTCTTAGCAGGAGGCAGCATTTCACCAACATGGTGGAGCAGTATGTGTGCACACGCCTACACTTACTTAAGGATGGGTCTGCCCTCTTTAACTTCTGGGTCTCCAAATTGGGCAGATATATATTTTTTTTTTTCAAGTATTTTATGTTATTTTAGGTCATTTCACTAATTCGTCTGTTACATTGTTGGGTGACATTCACCAATTTTTGGCTGTAATATACCCCTGCTCTACATAGTGGACAGGGAGATACATTTCACTAATTTGTCTGTTGCATTGTTGGGTGACATTCACCAATTTTTGGTTGTGATATACCCCTGCTATACATAGCGGACAGGGAACAAAATTTTGTAAAAAACGACTGTTACTGATCGGAAGAAGTGCGACTACAAGCGCACGCTGGTCGATGCGCTGCTGATGGTATTCCCACCTGACAGCGGGGGCTCAGTGGAAGCACAAGGAGAAGGCTGAAGAGGAGAAAGAGGTCGCCAATGCAGCTGGGGCTCTGCCAGCACCTCAGAAGGCAGGGTTAGCATGGCCGAAATGTGGAAAAGCTTTGTCAGCACGTCACAACAACCAGCACCACCAGCTGATATGGAACGTCTTAGCAGGAGGCAGCATTTCAGCAACGTGGTGGAGCAGTATGTGTGCACACGCCTACACGTACTGACTGATGGGTCTGCCCCTTCAACTTCTGGGTTTCCAAATTGGGCACATGGCCTGAGCTTGCCCATTATGCCTTGGAGGTGCTGGCCTGCCCTGCAGCCAGTGTATTGTCTGAACATTTGATTAGCATGGTAGGAGGAGGTTATCACAGACAAGCGCAACCGCCTGTCCACAGCCAATGTGGACAAGCTCACGTTCATTAAAATGAACCAGGCAGGGATCCCACAGGACTTGTACATACCTTGTGCAGAATAGACATGTATACCGGCCTCACCCAGCCATTGCTGTACTCCAGCGCACTTTGTCTTTGTTTTATTTTTTATATTTCCCAATGTTTTGGGGTCTACCCAAATTTAAACAAAAAAAGAATAATAAAATAAATTAAAAAACAAAAACAAAAAACAGTGTTAGGTACCTCCTCCTCCTCCACCGCCGCTTCCAACTACACCGCCACATCCACCGCCTCCTCAACCTCCTACTCCATATGAAACTCCTCCTCCTAGATCAAGATTATTAGTTAGTTTTTTTTAACGTATTTTATGTTATTTTAAGTCATTTCCTTATCCACATTTGTTTGCAGAGCACTTGCCATGCTCTTAACCACATTTTTCTGCCTCGAACCCGAATATCCAGGTGTCCGCTCAACTTTAATGCTAACCTATCTGGTATGCACCCACAGAAGAGCTACTATTACACAAATTGTTGAAAATGTTAATGCGGCCTATGATAGAAAAGTGTCCGAGCAAGATGTACAAGACATCTTGCTGCATATTGGGCTGCTCGTGCTGGCCCCTGTGCACTGCCAAAATTGCCTAGAATTGGCATGTGAGTCTCAAACTGGACCATGGAACAATGAGGAGGTTCTGGTGTTGTGTGCACTGTATACTACATACACACTGTACAGAACGTGCCTAATTGTGAGAAGTTCACTGAGATCTGATATGCTTTGCAAGAATTTAGAATGTTTTTGCTTGTGAAGTTCCCTGATACGTTATAAAGTCCATGCCAACAATATTGACAAAGTGTTTGCATTACCAGTTCTATTACAGTGACCCATAAGAGTGCCCACAGGGATCCCCCAATAAGAGTCCCCATGTCCCCAGTGCCTACAAAGTACTCTTAATTAACAGCAAACATGTCTCACAAAAACAATGGCAGCTTAGTACCTACATTCACGCTGCCATAGAAGTCAGTGATAACATTCTGGCTATTTGGGGAGGCCACTAGGGCAAAACTATTTGAAAATGTCAATATAAATCCATATCTAGCTTCCGTAGGAGTGACTTCAAGATTTTCTCCTCTCCCATGTGTCTAGGAGATATCCTCTACTTTAGGAGACTCCTAAACCATCTGGAAGAAATGGCATTTATGATTATATATTATGTAAAGTTGTTTTAAAACATCTCCCAGTTGCTTTCCATTTTCTGCTCATGTAGATCTGTTTCTAATGAATTGCTTGGCTTCCAGACGGTTTCTCTGCTCAGGCATCTGGACAAAACATATTTCTCTGTTTCCCTGACAAGTAATAAATCTTGTGACTTAGATGACAAAAGTAAAGGATAGAACAGCAGCATTGTAAGTAAATAAACTTAGCGACACATCGATAGGCTACACAATATGGAGGCTGCAAATTTATCCCTGAACACATATGAAGAAAACGTGTCCAATAGCATAACAAAGAAAGTCTCTGCAATGCTGAAGACAACACAGAAGCTTCACTTTTGACATGATTTTCTGTGCATTGACCAAGGTATGTTGTTTGAACATTGGGACTGGTTATCAATGAAAAAAATGTAGGTGCATGCATCTTTACTACTTATGACTAGCGATAGATACGAGAATTTGGATATTCTGTAGATATTATATGGTCTACTAGCTTAAAGGGTTTCTACTACCAGAAATACTGTTATGTAGCTGACTGATATAGCGATGCGCTAATGTCAGCACTACATAACAGTATGTTTCTAACATTAGTCCCTGCAGCCGTTTTTGTAAAATAAGCACTTTTATTATATGCTAATGAGCCTCTAGGTGCTATGTGGGCGTAAAATCAGCACCTAGAGGCTCCGTCCACTCACCCATTATCCCGCCCAGGTCCCCTGTTCTGCCCGCCCCGCTCCTCTTGATTGATGCCACGGTCCACCGCATCATTGACAAAATCCTGCGCCGTTTACTGATGCCGGCTTCCTCACTGTGGCGTAGTCGGCGCAGGCGCAGTGAGGAATCCGGCACCAGGAGCGCGTCAATGATGCGGTGGACCGTTGCATCAATCAAGAGGAGCGGGGCGGGCAGAACAGGGGACCTGGGCGGGATAATGGGTGAGTGGACGGACCCTCTACGTGCTGATTTTACGCCCGTGATTTAAAGAGGAACACCACGCCCCCAGGAACACGCCTCCTGCCGGCAGCCAATCCACCAGATGAAACAACCATACTGGGCTGGTCCGCTGATGGCTGTGGAGGAATGAGGATGTGTTCAGGGGGTCAGCGCATCAGCGCTGTATCATAACACAATATCAGGGAAATATCAGCGGCTTACTACATGACAGGCAGCAGTACTTAAAAAGCAAAATCGGAGACCCTGTAGGTAACCAAACGGTATCAAACCTATGATAGTTAAAGTTGCAGGAGATGACATTACTGAAATGTATGGTGGATACCCATATATATATTATAATGAATAGCCAACATATGTGGATGAGTGAACATGTCACCCTATCACAATGACAGAACAATGACCACATATCTATCAAATATATATCATCCAGTGAAGGACACATATGAAAAGAGGGAAAACCTATGATACAGTCAAATTAACAGAACATAGGAAATGGCATCATTTAGACCATTAGGCTTGATGGTACCCAGCCTAAAAATCCATTGTGCCTACTTTTGTAAGAGAATGCGATCCAAATCACCTCCTCGCGGTGATCTCTTCACGGTGTCAATGCGCTGAAATTTAATGACGGAAGCATTACCACTGTGGCATTCAACCACATGGCGGGCGATAGGTGTGTCCTGACATTTGTTAATATCAGATACATGTTCACCTATACGCCGTCTTAGCTCCCGTATTGTTTTACCGACGTATTTCAGGCTGCATTTACATGTCATCAGATAGACCACGCCAGTGGTTTTGCAATTCACAAACGGTCTGATAAAAAATGTTCTGTCAGATACATAGCCGGAAAATGATTTGTTCTTATTAATATAGCCACAGAACTTGCAAGAGCCACAGGGAAACGTTCCCGAACGGGATTATGTAACCAGGTATGTTGTCTAGGACTCTGGTACATACTGTGAACCAGAATGTCACGCAAGTTTTGGCTACGACGGAAGGTAATCGCTGGTTTGTCCGGGATAAGGTGACCAATATCCGTATCGGATCTGAGAATATCCCAATATTCAGATAGCACATTGCGCACTTGATCATGAGCACTGTCAAACGTACCAATGATTCGCATGCTCTCCATCCCTTGTGAATTTGATTTGGGAGATAGTAGCGAATCTCTGTTAAGACTCAAAGAGTGTTGGTAAGCTTCTTTGAGTAATTGGGATGGATAACCTCGAGATAGAAATCTATCTTGAAGGTCAACAGCAGCTTTTCTGAAGTCCGATAGCTGGGAACAATTCCTACGGGCCCTTAAATATTGCCCCTTAGGGATCCCTCGTTTTAGAGCTTTTGGGTGACCACTCTCCCATCTAAGTAGGCTATTAGTAGCAGTGGTTTTTCTATACATGCTGGTAACAATATCACCAGAGATGTTGAGTTTAATGGTCAAATCCAAGAATGAAATCTGGCTCTCATTTATTTCCGAGGTGAAAAATAAACCCAGCTCATTGTTGTTCAGAGCTGCCACAAATTCATGGAACAAAGTGGTACTGGCCCCCCAGAGGATCAGCACATCATCTATGTACCTGATCCACAGGGGGACAGCTCCAACAAAATGTTCCATGTCATCAGAAAAAAACTGCTCCCTTTCCCACCAGCTCAGGAAGAGATTCGCAAAAGTAGGGGCACAAGGACTGCCCATTGCGACTCCCCTGAGCTGGTGGAAAATCTTACCGTCAAATAAGAACACATTGCGCGTCAATATGAACTCAAGGAGTTCCATGATAAAGGCATTATGGCCTAGCAGATGCTCACCCCTTGGTTGGAGGAATGAGAGGACCGCTCTACAGCCCAAATGATGGGGAATAGAGCTGTAGAGGGCCTCCACATCTAAGCTGGCCAATTTAGTACCCTTATCACAGTGGATACCATTAAGCCTTGCCAACACGTCCATGGTATCTCTAACATGGGACGGCAGACTGGTAACAAAAGGTCTCAAAATGGTATCCACATATGTGCTGATGTTTGCAGTGAGACTGCCTGTACCCGAGACAATTGGCCTGCCTTTCAAAGGCTCAAGGCCTTTGTGTACTTTCGGTAGGCTATATAGAGTGGCGAGAACCGGAAAGTCAGGAAGCATGAAAGCAAATTCCGCTTTATCAATCAATTTGTTCGCCAACGCTTTCATTAAGATGTCTCGTAGTTCGAGTCTAAACCCCTCAGATGGATCAGATGGAAGCTGTACCAACTGCACAGAAACGCGTAGAGCCATAGCTCAGTGTGTTTAGACCTGCTGTTTGTTGGAGCGTATTGTTAGCCAGCATCAGCATTGGTCTATGTGGTTTACTCACCTACATGGTGGATAGAGTCTGTGAGTCGGCATAGTGCACAGCCGCTCCTCACACTAACCGCCGCTGTTCAGTGACATGTTGGTCACTGGTCAGTTCAATTGTTTGCAGTGTGTGTTAATTCCTGTGATTGACCTGGGATTCTAGATTAAAGTTCCCCAGGGATTATAACACACAGCATCTATCTCCGTCAGCACATTATAACTGTACAGGCAGTACCTTGCCGTTCGGAGCACCATATCCGAGTGTCAGTGCGGTGGATTTTAGATATTTCAGTCCGTCTATCCCCTCATGATATTTACAATAGACCTCCTACATACCCATTAGGTAGTGTCAATAATTTTACATGAGGTCAGACCAAGCAGGACAGACGGAGTAGTCCTAGTTGATTTATATAGGTTTCACCCCTTTCCTATATGAGCACGAATAAAATATTTATTATTTTGCTCCATTTTAAGCGTCCTCTTTAATATTTTTGCTTGTCTATTAATTATAACTGAAATATTATACAGGCTATCTCTAGTACTCAAATAAAGAAAAAGTAAAAACAGAAATAAACAATTTGAGTAATCCCTCTTCTGCATTTTCTTTTCTTGTGTACATGATTATCTTTATGGCAGATAATCGAATGGATAAGGTTTGAAGCTCACAGGTTTGGATACAATTATCTCATCCATTTGAGACAAATAATTACTTTGACACTTTCAGGATTAGAAGTTCATTGTATTGATGCTTTATGGAGAATCAATAAGGAAACTAATCTCTTATAAACCAGGAAGAACGCTGTCTTTATTCTTTACCACACATACTCTAAAGCCTGTATTACACTAACCGATTTTTTGGCAATTAACCACTAATGAGTGCTCACATGAACGCTCGTTAGCAATCATCTGGCAGTCTAATACTGCTGCCAATTACCCAATGAACGAGCAAATATATAGAGATATAGACTTTGGTGCAGAGGAGCCATCAGGCTGCTACCTCTCAGAATAGCCCTGTTGTAGTTGGCAGCTGGCAGTTGGCATAGGAAACAGGATGAGGTCATGAGGTTATTATTAGGGATTATTAGGGATGAGTCGATTCACATAAAACTTTGTTAGAATACTGTACAGAGTGAGCCAAAGTTATTACTTCGCGAAGTCTCATGAGACTTTGGGTAATAACTTCAGAAATTAATTTCTACTTTTAAAAACCTTTTTCTGAACTCGGTTTCTGTTCCAAGTAGTACCTTGGAACCGAACCAGAGTTCGGTAAAAGTTTTTTTTACAGTAGAAATTAATTTATGAAGTTATTAACCCGAAGTCTTGCGAGACTTCACGAAGTGATAACTTCGGCTCATAGGAGCCAATACATTCTAATACTGTACAGAGTGCCCGCTCCGTACAGTATTCTAACAAAATGTTATGCAAATTCTTTCATCTGAAGTCGATTCGCTGATCCCTAGTTATTATAGCAAAATATGATAAGGGACATCATTTCCTCAAAACAAGATTATTTTATGTACTTGGCAAATAAAAAAAATATAGAAAATCTTTTACAGACTCGGAGTAAGACCATATATTTGGATTCTCCTACCCAAACACCCTGCTTGGCAGATTTTCCTATATGAGCATGTATAGAGGGCAGGTTTTCAATCACTTTTTTTGAAAGGAAGCAAGATTCACTGGTTCAATTTGCAAATCCAGACAGAAAAACTATAAGGAAAAAAATAGAACATGTAAAAAACAAATAAAAGCGGCCAAACTAGAGACCGAGAGATTAATTGCCAAAGAGAGTAAGACTAACCCTAAAATGTTCTTCAATTATATAAATGTTAAAAAGTATAAATCTGAAGGTGTTGGCCTTTTAAAGAGTAATGAGGGGGGAGTCGCAGAGAGCGACGAGGAGAAAGCAAATCTGTTAAATATTTTTTTCTCCAATGTATTCACTGAGGAAAATAAATTGTCAGATGACATGCAGAATGCAAAAATAAATTCCCCATTAAAAGTGTCCTGTCTGACCCAGGAAGAAGTACATCAGCGACTTAATAAGATTAAAATAGACAAATCGGCAAGATTCACTGGTTCAATTTGCAAATCCAGACAGAAAAACTATAAGGAAAAAAATAGAACATGTAAAAAACAAATAAAAGCGGCCAAACTAGAGACCGAGAGATTAATTGCCAAAGAGAGTAAGACTAACCCTAAAATGTTCTTCAATTATATAAATGTTAAAAAGTATAAATCTGAAGGTGTTGGCCTTTTAAAGAGTAATGAGGGGGGAGTCGCAGAGAGCGACGAGGAGAAAGCAAATCTGTTAAATATTTTTTTCTCCAATGTATTCACTGAGGAAAATAAATTGTCAGATGACATGCAGAATGCAAAAATAAATTCCCCATTAAAAGTGTCCTGTCTGACCCAGGAAGAAGTACATCAGCGACTTAATAAGATTAAAATAGACAAATCGCCAGGACCGGATGACATACACCCCCGTATCCTAAAGGAATTAAGTAATGTCATAGCCAGACCCTTATTTCTGATATTTGCAGACTCTATACTGACAGGGAATGTCCCACAGGATTGGCGCGTGGCATATGTGGTGCCAATATTCAAAAAGGGGCCAAAAACAGAGCCTGGAAACTATAGGCCGGTAAGTTTAACATCTGTTGTGGGTAAACTGTTTGAAGGTTTTCTGAGAGATGCTATATTAGAGCATCTCAACGGAAATAAGCAAATAACGCCATATCAGCATGGCTTCGTGAGGGATCGGTCATGTCAGACTAATTTAATCAGTTTCTATGAGGAGGTAAGTTCTAGACTTGACAGCGGCGAATCAATGGATGTCGTATATCTGGACTTCTCCAAAACATTTGACACTGTACCACATAAAAGGTTAATATATAAAATGAGAATTCTCGGACTGGGAGAAAACGTCTGTATGTGGGTAAGTAACTGGCTCAATGATAGAAAACAGAGGGTGGTTATTAACGGTATACACTCAGATTGGGTCACTGTCACTAGTGGAGTACCTCAGGGGTCAGTATTGGGCCCTATTCTCTTCAATATATTTATTAATGATCTTGTAGAAGGCTTGCATAGTAAAGTATCAATTTTCGCAGATGACACTAAACTGTGTAAAGTAATTTACACTGATGAGGACTGTATACTACTACAGAGGGATCTGGATAGATTGGAGGCTTGGGCAGATAAGTGGCAGATGAGGTTTAACACTGATAAATGTAAAGTTATGCACATGGGAAGGAAAAATGCAAGTCACCCGTACATACTAAATGGTAAAACACTCGGTAACACTGACATGGAAAAGGATCTAGGAATTTTAATAAACAGCAAACTAAGCAGCAAAAACCAGTGTCAGGCAGCTGCTGCCAAGGCCAACAAGATAATGGGTTGCATCAGAAGGGGCATAGATTCCCGTGATATGAACATAGTCCTACCACTTTACAAATCGCTAGTCAGACCACACATGGAGTACTGTGTACAGTTCTGGGCTCCTGTAAACAAGGCAGACATAGCAGAGCTGGAGAGGGTCCAGAGGAGGGCAACTAAAGTAATAACTGGAATGGGGCAACTACAGTACCCTGAAAGATTATCAAAATTAGGGTTATTCACTTTAGAAAAAAGACGACTGAGGGGAGATCTAATTAATATGTATAAATATATCAGGGGTCAGTACAGAGATCTATCCCATCAGCTTGTTATCCCCAGGAATGTGACTGTGACGAGGGGACATCCTCTGCGTCTGGAGGAAAGAAGGTTTGTACACAAACAAAGAAGAGGATTCTTTACGGTAAGAGCAGTGAGACTATGGAACTCTCTGCCTGAGGAGGTGGTGATGGTGAGTACAATAAAGGAATTCAAGAGGGGCCTGGACGTATTTCTGGAGCTTAATAATATTACAGGCTATAGCTACTAGAGAGGGGTCGTTGATCCAGGGAGTTATTCTGATTGCATGATTGGAGTCGGGAAGGAATTTTTTATTCCCCTAAAGTGGAGAGAATTGGCTTCTACCTCACAGGGTTTTTTGCCTTCCTCTGGATCAACTTGCAGGATAACAGGCCGAACTGGATGGACAAATGTCTTTTTTCGGCCTTATGTACTATGTTACTATGTTACTATGTTACATTGAAACAGCTTTTTACATGTGAATATATAATGACACCTACCTCCATTATCTGCAGTGCCCTTAGTGGGGGAAACACTGTATAAGTACATGACAGATCAGCATTAAAAAGGCTATGTGTTCATTCAGCATGAAGAGATAATTTGCATAAATCACTCCATACAGTTTCATCAATGTGGAATGCAACAAAAAGATTGTGTTTACTTATGAAACTAAAAGTGACTTTCAGAAAATAGTCTCAGAAAAACATTTAAGTAGCCTATGACCTTCTTACATATTACATAGCTTAAATAGGACCTGTCAGCAGCCATGATAGGTCTGTTGAGGTATATAATGGTATTAACAATGAAATAACAATTCTAGAGTATGTAGAAGTCTATGTTATGTTGTACCTCTTTTAATCCACCTAGAAATGTATGAATAACTTAGCAAATAGGTGTTACCAGAGTGTATCTCCCTATGGAGTCTGACACCGTACTGACTGTGGAACCTACTTCTTTATCAAGGGGAATGACAAATCTGTTAATTTATTCATAATGTTCTAGGAACAATAATAGAGAAGCAGCACAATGCAGTTTTACAATTATTTGTTAGAACAGAGTGCCGCAATGCTTTTTTTTTTCATTTTTTTTTTTTTACTGACGCTTGCTTTGTTATGCACATCCATCTAAAATAAAAAATATGGTCACTTTTGAAACAGACATGGTTCAGAATATCCTATAGCTCTCATGCTGACCTATGTGAGCCAAGATTTATGCCTCTCCATGGAATCTGGCCGCCGACATAATGTGTAGTCTGATTTCGTAGTCATGTGCTACTCCCTTACATCATCCTACTGTTTGCTGCTAAACTACAGTCGTGGCCAAAAGTTTTGAGAATGACACAAATATTAGTTTTCACAAAGTTTGCTGCTAAACTGCTTTTAGATCTTTGTTTCAGTTGTTTCTGTGATGTAGTGAAATATAATTACACGCACTTCATACGTTTCAAAGGCTTTTATCGACAATTACATGACATTTATGCAAAGAGTCAGTATTTGCAGTGTTGGGCCAACACTGCAAATAAAAATACTGCAAATACTGACTCTTTGCATAAATGTCATGTAATTGTCGGTGCTCCATCGTGGTGGAAAATGCATTGTTCTTCACCAAACTGTTGTTGGATTGTTGGAAGAAGTTGCTGTTGGAGGGTGTTTTGGTACCATTCTTTATTCATGGCTGTGTTTTTGGGCAAAATTGTGAGTGAGCCCACTCCCTTGGATGAGAAGCAACCCCACACATGAATGGTCTCAGGATGCTTTACTGTTGGGCATGACACAGGACTGATGGTAGCGCTCACCTTTTCTTCTATGGACAAGCCTTTTTCCAGATGCCCCAAACAATCGGAAAGAGGCTTCATCAGAGAATATGACTTTGCCCCAGTCCTCAGCAGTCCATTCACCATACTTTCTGCAGAAGATCAATCTGTCCCTGATCTTTTTTTTGGAGAGAAGTGGCTTCGTTGCTGCCCTTCTTGACACCAGGCCATCTTCCAAAAGTCTTCGCCTCACTGTGCGTGCAGATGCGCTCACACCTGCCTGCTGCCATTCCTGAGCAATCTCTGCACTGGTGGCACTCCGATCCCGCAGCTGAATCCTCTTTAGGAGATGATCCTGGCGCTTGCTGGACTTTCTTGGATGCCCTGAAGACTTCTTAACAAGAATTGAACCTCTTTCCTTGAAGTTCTTGATGATCCTATAAATTGTTGATTGAGGTGCAATCTTAGTAGCCACAATATCCTTGCCTGTGAAGCCATTTTTATGCAACGCAATTATGGCTGCACGCGTTTCTTTGCAGGTCACCATGGTTAACAATGGAAGAACAATGATTTCAAGTATCACCCTCCTTTTAAGGTGCCATTTTAACCCAATCAGCCTGACATAATGATCTCCAGCCTTGTGCTCGTCAACATTCTCACCTGAGTTAACAAGACGATTACTGAAATGATCTCAGCAGATCCTTTAATGACCGCAATGAAATGCAGTGGAAAGTTTTTTTTGGGATTAAGTTAATTTTCATGGCAAAGAAGGACTATGCAATTCATCTGATCACTCTTCATAACATTCTGGAGTATATGCAAATTGCTATTATAAAAACTTAAGCAGCAACTTTTCCAATTTCCAATATTTATGTAATTCTCAAAACTTTTGGCCACGACTGTACAGAGAGGACGATGGCACATTGGTATATGTTGACGGTTCTGGGCTTCGAAGGAAAATCTGTAATGGGGTCTCTTACCTACCATCTTCCATTTATACTTTTTATTATGTGGCAGATAGGCTTTGGAGCCTCCCATCAGGCACTAGCATGGCATGTGACTGCTACCTATGCACCCTCTACAGCTTTAGAAGCAAGAAGGTCTTAAAACTATTTAAAATTGTGAGACATTTTTCCTTATTATTTTCTTGTCTAGAGTATTTTCTTCACCACTATTCCTTATTTAAAACAAATATTTAAATTTCATTCTTTAAATGTAAGTATACAGAAAACAATCTATTTCTTTTTTAGCACTGTAGCTAAAAAAAAAAATTAGCTTTAAAAATGTACATAGTGTCTTCCATATTGGAAACCCATATTTTCTACACTGTCTGTAAAGGCAGTGGGTGGCTGCTTTACGGTAGCCATATTGAATGACAGAGTGCATGCAGACCCTATCTGTGTGTACAGTACTGGTCCTATAGTGCCTTATCTAGGCTTCTAGCATTGCAATATTGCAGTTGTTAACCCCGTCAGGACAACTGCTGTACATGTATGGTGAGAGTCCGGACTTTAAAGGTGGCGCCCACCCTGGAGTTGAGCTGGAACTGTAGCTGAGGGGTCGCTGCTGTTTCACACAGTATGTGATTAGCAATAACCAAATAGCTCCCCTGCACTGAGATTAGGGGAACTATTCACTTGCTATGTTAGCCTTGGGTCTTCTAAAGGCTCCAAGGCCTGTCAAAGCAAAGTTCCTATTGAGCCCTGTCTGTGGCAGGTTCCATAGGAACATAGTAAATCTCCCATAGACTGCAATGTAAAATTATTGCAGTCTGTGGGAGAAATGATCATACAATTGTATGTTAATGTTGCATAGCAGAACTAAATATGTGTAAAAAAAAGTGTTTAAATATATATATATATATATATATATATATATACATACACACAAAATGGTAGCACACTCACAATATAAAAATTTCAAATGAAAGGTCTTTTACTCACCCATGTGATTGTGATGTTTCCTGAGACAGGCTCTATTGTGACGTTTCTTGATACAGGCTCTATTGTCGCGATCACATCGGTGACCTTTCATTTTTAATTTTCCTATTGCGATTATGCTGCCTTTTTGCATTTATTAAGAAATAGCCTAGTCCCCTGTGGCTTGCCCCTCTTTTTCTTTTTTTCTTTTTCCAGTGCTGTCATTATTTGGGTTGAGCCAATTGGGTCCGAATTTTAGGGAAAATTTGATTTGCCGCAAAGTCTCATTTCTTCGTGCTTTGTGGTAAAAAATCAATTTTCCCTTAATGGGGGTAAAAAAAAATCATACTTATCTCATCGATTTGAGCGCAAAGAGCTGGCCGCTGCCATCTTGATTAAAGATATCACACAAAATCCTGTGTGCGGTGACGTATGCTGTCACCACGCCGGCAGACATGATGAGATTTTGCTCTAGATCTTCAATCAAGATGACAGCAGCCAGGTATTCGTAATCAAGTGGATGAGGTAAATATGATTATTTTTTATGATTATTTTTTTGTTACACTGTATCATCAATGTCAGATGCCGCAATGAGCTATGAACGCGATATCTGAGGGGTACAATGATGGGGGGGTTTCAATCGCTGCTACCTGTCATTGCACCCAATACTTACAAAGAAATGTGCTTCTTGAAGAAGTAATTAATCACAAAGCAAATTTTTTTGTAGAATTTCGTGAAGCAGCCAAATCCTAATTTTCACTAGTTATTACATACAATTCAAATCACCCATTTTCCTCATATTAAAAATAAAAAAATATATTAAAAATAAAGATCATTAGCATCGGTGCATCCCAAATTGCCCATACTATTAAAATATAGACACATTTATCACATACAGTGAATGGAGTAACAGGAAAAAATATCAAAATGGCCAATTTGCCATTTTTTGGTCACTTCACATCCCAAAAAAATTGAATGAAAGTCATCAAAAAGTCATACTCACTCTAAGATGGTATCAATAAATACTACAGATCGTCCCGTTAAAAATGAGCCTTTAATTAGCTCAGCAGAAGTAAATATAAAAAGTTTTGGGTTTCAGAATACGGTAAGGCAAGAAAAAGCAAATTTTTTCAAAGCTTTATTTAAGTATTAAACACAAGAAAAAATGTAAAAATGTGGTCTTGTTGTTTTTTATACTGACCTGGATAATAAAATTAACAGGTTTGTTTTACCCCATAGGCAACACGGTAAAAACTACACCCATAAATGTTTTAGAATTTTTTCCAATTCTACCACATTTGGATTTTTTCCCAGCTTCCACTACATCATATACAATAAAAATGGTGTCATTAGAATGTACAAAAAAAAAGCCCTTGAACATCTACAGTATGTGAATGACATTTAAATATATATATATATATATATATATATATATATATATATATAGACGTAGAAAAAGGGCAGCACTCCAATAGATAAAATATCAAAAAACTTTATTTACCCATAAGGCTGTAGCGACGTTTCGGCTCTAACACAGGAGCCTTCCTCAAGCAGTGTGTACAGATCAAAATCCAAACATATATAGTGTTACAGATAACCATAACCAATTACATGTTAAGTGAACATAACTAATGAAAAAACAAAATATAAAATACATCATGCATGTGAATACGAATAAAATCAGCAATACATTATGGTTCAATCATGATGCACCTGATAGCATAAAAATAATTATCATGAATGTGAAACATAGTGAAATATTTCTATAAATACATAGTTGATAATATAATCAGTGTCAACTGTAGATAATTACATAAAGTGTCATGTGCTTACTAGTACAGGTGATGCATATTGAGGATGCAGGACGAGGGTCAGTTGTAATCCCTGCTGACATGTGCGGTCCGGCGTGCCTAGATCCCCACTGCGCATGCCAATACGACGTATAATACATGTTGCCGGCCAGTATCAATCTCGTCACATGACGCATACGCTCTTACGTCACCGCACAAAGACGGCCATTATGGATAAGGGCAAACAGCCCATTCTGTCGCCCTGACGATCATGATAACAACTTAGTCCGATACAGTGTGGAATCGGGGTAGTACTGGCATGGGACAATGCCAGAGTGTCACAAGTGGCTAAGTGGGCTCGGCTAAGGGATACCACAACAATGAAGAGTGGATCCACCAGCCGTGACCACAGAGCGGCCGCGCATCTGCACGCAAATACAGAGTCGCGGCCGCACCGATCAAACCCACCTGTTGCCACAACCTGTCACCACAACCTTCAGAGGGCTCTCCTCTTAACCCCTACCACACATGTAGCGGACAATAACAAACACAAAAACAATTTTCTGGAGGGAACACGGAAGTCGTTTTTCGCATAGACAATGGTATCCAGACACCACGACCGCAATGCCAGCATGGATGCCACACCGCCTATCATCACCCCAAGCTCGGCAGCATAACAACTGTAAAAATAAAATGTGAACATAAGTGCGCAGAAGTGAATACAAGACTTACAATATTTAAAAGACTTTTAGAATAAACGAAAATTTATGTATAGTACACACAAGTCACATAATCAACACTGGGACAGTCGACATTAAAAAATACAAGGATAAAGGGCAAGACACACAGCTAACCAACCCCAACCTTATAATCCACATTGAGACCATGCGGATGGAGGGAGTCAAACGTGTAAATCCATTTTAGTTCTCGCTTTTTTAAAAGGCTAATCCTGTTGCCCCCTCTCCTAGGCATTGGTACATGATCAATAATACAAAATCTCAGGTCTTTCTCGGTATGTTTCTGATTGGCAAAGTGTTTAGATACTGGTAAATCCAGTCTTTTTTTCCGGACACTAAGCCGGTGATTGTTAAATCGTGTCTTGAAATCAGTTGTCGTTTCACCGACGTACAACAGATTACAAGGACAAACAATAACATACACAACAAAGCTGGAGTCACAGGTCGCTTTAAGTGGAATCGAGACTCTGAGGACTATAAGAAGGGCAATATATACTCCTGGCAATCCAGTGACAAGACTGTCTACACGAATAAGGAGGGATGGAAAAAGAAACAGAAATCTACTCAAGATGCCTTTTCTGCTGACCAGGCTTTTTTAGGGTTGAGGGAGACAGAACTGTCTGGAGACAACGCATCCGGCGTGGAGGCCGTAGACACAGGCGACAACAAAAAGCAGCGCAACAACAGACCCCGTCCTCCTGGCAGGAACAACCCGTCGAGGAAGAAGTAACCGTGGTGAATCTTTCTTCAAAAAATTTGACTGATGCCCAAGTGAGTGTATTAAGTAAGGGGCTTTCTTTTTGCCCTCGAACCAATGCAGACTGGTTCGAACTTGATTTTGACCTGTACAACTTTTTTCGTGCTATCAAGTTGAGGATTTGGTTCCAGAATAGAGGGAAGATCGAACATGCCAAGATGAGTGACTTCTCTCTTGGCATGTTCGATCTTTCAACTAGAAGCACCTTTAACCCAGTTATCAATGAGCCTGCAATGGAGGCATATATGGCTGCCGTTAAATCTGACATACAGAGATTGAAGGCGATAAATTCTGTACAACCTTTTGGTCATCCCAATGTGACAACTGAAGAGATGGTTGCTCTTAAAGAATTAAAACTCGACCACGAACTTACCATTAAGGCCGCCGACAAAGGCGGTGCGGTGGTCGTGCTTGACACCCAGAAATACATTGCCGAAATCAAGCGGCAATTGGGTGACAGAACCGTCTATAGTCACATTGATTTTGACCCAAGGTTCAAGGTTGCTGAATTGATTTAAAAGTGTATTGACAGAGGCTTTGCATGCGGGGGTTGTTGACGAGGGACTTGTGGATTTCCTTACTGTAACACATCCTGTCACTCCGGTGCTTTATGTGTTGCCCAAGATCCACAAGTCCCTCGTCGATCCACCCGGTCGCCCTATTGTTTCGGGCTCTGATTCAATCTTCAGCCATGTGGCTATCTTCCTTGACAAGGTTTTATGCAGTTTCGCTTGTGGGGGCAGCTCATATATTCGTGATACTAGCGATTTTTTGCTTAAATTGCAGGATGTTGAACTTGTTGATGTATCTAATGTGATACTTGCATCATTTGATGTAACTTCACTTTATACATCAATAGATCATCAAAAGGGATTGGCTGCGGTTGGTTCAATGTTGGAGAAATCCACACTCACTGATGGTTCCCAACATTTTATACTATCTTTGTTGGAGATTGTGCTTAGGCACAATTATTTCTTATTTCAAGATTCTTACTACGTGCAGGAACAGGGCGTGGCGATGGGGTCCAATGTGGCCCCAACTTATGCCAATATTTTTATGCGCAAGTTTGAGGAGGACGTTGTCTATGGAAGCCACCACTTCCAACATGTTAGGGCGTGGTGGCGGTACATAGACGACGTCTTCCTCATTTGGACAGGAGATGCCCAACAACTCTGTGATTTTCACAATTTCCTCAATGGAATTGATAGGGCACTACAGTTCACTTTGGTGCATTCTTGTGTTGAAATGCAGTTTTTGGACACCCGCGTGATCCTGTCGGATGGTAAATTGCAGACAGAATTGTTTACTAAGCCAACCGACAGGAATACGCTACTGACTTATAGCAGCAATCACCCTAGGTCTATGGTAAAATCCCTCCCGTACTCTCAGTTTTTGAGGGTCAAACGTATTGTCTCAGACCCTGTGGCATCCAATAATACCCTAAATACACTGTTACATAAATTTGAGAAACGAGGGTATCCAATTAAGTTATTACATGAACAAAAGAAATTGGTTAGTCAACTGAATAGGGATGACACTCTAAAAAGGAAGGCAAAACAAAAACAGATGACCAGGATTCCATTTATTTCTACCCACTGTGAACAGAGCGTCGATATAAGTAATATTATTCGGCGTCATTGGGGGATATTGGGCGGTTGTCTGAACACAGTTAAAGAATTCCATTCTCCTCCGATTATGTCCTACCACAGGTCCAAGAGTCTCAAGGACCAATTGGTAAGGGCAGACGTGGGAACTTTGAAGACAGCGAGACAACTGACCCTGACAGGTGCCAGTGTCGGCTGTTTTCCCTGTTTGTCCTGTGTAAACTGTAAATTCATTCTTAAGGGTAGAGCTTTCATGCATCCGCAGACTGGGGTTTCATATCAGATAAGGCATTATCTGACCTGTGACTCCAGCTTTGTTGTGTATGTTATTGTTTGTCCTTGTAATCTGTTGTACGTCGGTGAAACGACAACTGATTTCAAGACACGATTTAACAATCACCGGCTTAGTGTCCGGAAAAAAAGACTGGATTTACCAGTATCTAAACACTTTGCCAATCAGAAACATACCGAGAAAGACCTGAGATTTTGTATTATTGATCATGTACCAATGCCTAGGAGAGGGGGCAACAGGATTAGCCTTTTAAAAAAGCGAGAACTAAAATGGATTTACACGTTTGACTCCCTCCATCCGCATGGTCTCAATGTGGCTTATAAGGTTGGGGTTGGTTAGCTGTGTGTCTTGCCCTTTATCCTTGTATTTTTTAATGTCGACTGTCCCAGTGTTGATTATGTGACTTGTGTGTACTATACATAAATTTTCGTTTATTCTAAAAGTCTTTTAAATATTGTAAGTCTTGTATTCACTTCTGCGCACTTATGTTCACATTTTATTTTACAGGTGTTATGCTGCCGAGCTTGGGGTGATGATAGGCGGTGTGGCATCCATGCTGGCATTGCGGTCGTGGTGTCTGGATACCATTGTCTATGCGAAAAACGACTTCCGTGTTCCCTCCAGAAAATTGTTTTTGTGTTTGTTATTGTCCGCTACATGTGTGGTAGGGGTTAAGAGGAGAGCCCTCTGAAGGTTGTGGTGACAGGTTGTGGCAACAGGTGGGTTTGATCGGTGCGGCCGCGACTCTGTATTTGCGTGCAGATGCGCGGCCGCTCTGTGGTCACGGCTGGTGGATCCACTCTTCATTGTTGTGGTATCCCTTAGCCGAGCCCACTTAGCCACTTGTGACACTCTGGCATTGTCCCATGCCAGTACTACCCCGATTCCACACTGTATCGGACTAAGTTGTTATCATGATCGTCAGGGCGACAGAATGGGCTGTTTGCCCTTATCCATAATGGCCGTCTTTGTGCGGTGACGTAAGAGCGTATGCGTCATGTGACGAGATTGATACTGGCCGGCAACATGTATTATACGTCGTATTGGCATGCGCAGTGGGGATCTAGGCATGCCGGACCGCACATGTCAGCAGGGATTACAACTGACCCTCGTCCTGCATCCTCAATATGCATCACCTGTACTAGTAAGCACATGACACTTTATGTAATTATCTACAGTTGACACTGATTATATTATCAACTATGTATTTATAGAAATATTTCACTATGTTTCACATTCATGATAATTATTTTTATGCTATCAGGTGCATCATGATTGAACCATAATGTATTGCTGATTTTATTTGTATTCACATGCATGATGTATTTTATATTTTGTTTTTTCATTAATTATGTTCACTTAACATGTAATTGGTTATGGTTATCTGTAACACTATATATGTTTGGATTTTGATCTGTACACACTGCTTGAGGAAGGCTCCTGTGTTAGAGCCGAAACGTCGCTACAGCCTTATGGGTAAATAAAGTTTTTTGATATTTTATCTATTGGAGTGCTGCCCTTTTTCTACGTCTGCATCATTG
This sequence comes from Bufo bufo, assembly GCF_905171765.1. Taxonomy (NCBI): domain Eukaryota; kingdom Metazoa; phylum Chordata; class Amphibia; order Anura; family Bufonidae; genus Bufo; species Bufo bufo. Next base: position 420,275,061 of record NC_053393.1, read on the forward strand.
GATTGGCTTTTATCCACATTGGGCTTTTTGCACCCTCCATTCCCTTTTTTCTGTGACGGTGCTGCCATCTTTTTTCTTTTTTATATATATATATATATATATATATATAGTTCCAGGAAAGCAGGGAGTAAAAAAGAAAAATGGGTAAAAAATGCAGTGTTCTTAGAGGTTTAAATCTCCTGATGACTCTGCTCATCTTTACCAGTCTACACAGAAAAGCTGAAAAGTGAGCTCCAGAGAACAGTGTAGTCACATAAATAAGTAAAAAAATATGAAACATGTTTTCCCCCAAAAATTTTTTATTATAAACTGAGATTAATAGTATTATTATCTGATGATACATTTCCTTCTTGGGGAGAAAACAAAACTTAAATTTATACATTCTGTTTAAGGGACAGTTTGTTCTTTTTTGTATGCTTTAAGCTAGTACAGAATGCCTCATGGAAAGAGAGCAAATAAATAATGATCCAATGTAGTCTACCAGCATTGTGCTTTCTGACTTGCCAGGTGATTCATGCTGTTTCCAGGGTGCCTAAATTATTTCCAGATACATTGCTATTCACGTTACATGTTGCAATGCTGCTTTTATAACAAGCCATATGGAACATCCCTTTGGACTGAAGCTATGAAAATGGTCTTTGCCAGTAAATATTTCACTTATTTGCTTGTCTGGATCCAGCTGAAAATAGAGAAAACACTTGCACTATATACCCATGGGATTGACTCTCAAAGCTGTCTTCAGAGGACTTTTTAATTGGGCTGGAACATATTTGAATGCACTAAAAGATCACACATATATTGCATCACACTTATCTAAAATTTACTTCATTTAAAAATAATAAGTGCAATGTATGATTGCAAAAACTCATATTTAAATATATTAAAACTATTACTTATCTTAGAGGATATGTGCAAGTTTTGAAATTGTTTTTGCCACATTTTTTTTTCTCCCAGGCTGGGGAAACGCATGAGTTTTGCCTGCTCAGGAGTTGCAATAAAGTTGCTGTGTTAGTATGAAATAATTTCCACCAATGCAAATTAACTGTGGCTTTTTGCCTTCTAGGCCACTTTTACATGGTAGTATTTAGTCACATTCATATGGTTAGCCTTTGTAAGCCAAAGATAGAAGTGAAGCCTTCAGAGAAAAAGTATAATGAAAAGAATTGCACCTCTTCTGTGTTTTGGACCCACTTATGATGATACACTACTCATGACAATGGCACCATTTAAGAAGCCAAAAGGTAGCATGGAGCCCTCACCTTAATAATTAATGACACTGTGTTTTTTTTATTTGTTTTTGACTTTTCAAAAATCATAACATTCTGCCATTATTTTTTTGATTCTGTTTTCACGCCCCTCGTGTGTTTCTCCTCTTGCATAATTTCAGTATTCAGTATGTTTGGATAAATTAAGTATTCATTTTATTGTAGGGGTCATTAAGCATGTAAGAGAGCCCCCTTGCTTTGTCTAACCAATTAGACATCGTTAGTCTTCTTTCACCAAGGTATCTAAGTTGTTAAATGCCCTTCAATCCCGGCAAGTGATGGTGCTAGCATAGCTCATATATCTCACAATCACTTTAGTATGATAATACATTAGTTTGCTGGAACACTGTAAAGTATGTCATGGGGGAAGGAGTTAAATACAAATGAGGGCCTTAAAAGCCCTAGGGGCCTGTTCTAACTAGAGACTGATCTTCAGAAGATCATAATAGGACAAGTAATGTGTTTATTATTAGCGATATTCGCATGCGCCATATTTTTTTTGCATAGCACCGAACTTTGACCCATGACACATCCATCAGGTGGGACAGGACAGCCAATTGAGACATTTCAGCACATGGACACACCCCCAATCCTATAACAGAACCCGATCTGGCAGCCATTTTACATTATGTGTTTTGCCAGTGTAGGGAGATGTTGCATTTTGGAGAAGGGACAGTTAGGGACACTAAACGCCAGCTAATAGGGCCACAAAAGTCCTTTTAAGAACTGGTATAGGTGTGCTATCGATAGGTGTGATATAGAGGGGTGTGATATACTTAAAATATACTTTCTAACATAGAAATTATATTATGGTGCATTTGTATTGTACAGAAGTTGTGTGCGGTTCTGCTGCAATACCGCAGCTAGATAGGAGGGATAAATGCTATTGGAATAACTAAATGCAACGGGTGTGATATACCTGTTGCCCCAAAAAGAAACTTCTTGAGGGCTGGGATATACCTTCTTCCACAAAATCCTGATTGAGGGGTGCTATATACCTGTTTCCGCCAAATACTGATTGAGGGGTGCTATATACCAGTTTTCACCAAATACTGATTGAGAGGTGCCATATACCTTCTCCACAAAATACTGATAGAGGGGTGCTATTGCTTTATACCTTCTTCCAGCAAATACTGATTGAGGACTGCGATACACCTGCTTCCACAAAATACTGATTGAGGGGTGCCATATTCCTTCTTCCACAAAATACAGTTTGAGGGGTGCCATATACTTGTTTCCGCCAAATACTGATTGAGGGGTGCTATATACCTGATTCCGCCAAATACTGATTGAGGGGTGCCATATACCTTCTTCCACTTAAAAACTGATTGATGGGTGCTATTGCTATATATGTTCTTCCACCAAATACTGATTTAGGGCTGCAATACACCTGCTTCCACAAAATACTGATTGAGGGGTGCAATATACCTGTTTCAACCAAATAATGATTGAGGGGTGCTATATACCTGTTTACGCCAAATACTGATTGAGGGGTGCCATATACCTGTTTCCGCCAAAAACTGATTGAGGGGTGCCATATACCTGTTTCTGCCAATTAGTGATTGAGGGGTGCCATATACCTTCTGCCACAAAATATTCATTGAGGGGTGCTATTGCTTTATACCTTTTTCCACCAAATACTGATTGAGGGCTGTAATATACCTTCTTCCACAAATGCTGCTCTTCTCTACGGACTTAGGCAGAGAGTCATTTAGAAAATGACAGGCAGTGGAAGAGGCAGACTGTTCCGCAGGGATGGTAGGGGTCGGGCAGGTGCACCAGGACGGAGCCTAATTGGAAAGTTGAAGAAGGGGCGTGCAATAACTTCAAAGGGTGCACTAGAGTTGGTTGAGTGGCTCAATCAGCCTTCCGCGTCTTCACCCTCCTCATCCTCTGTATCTGCACCCTCCTCACTCTCTGCTGTGTGCACCCCCAAAGACACCACTACCACCACCACAACCACCATAGCCCCTCCACTCGAGTCAGAGGAATTATTTTCCCATCCATTCCCAGACCTTACCGATGTGCAGCCATTATTGGCATCGGATGAGGAAGAGAAGGTAGCAACGACCACCACACAGCGACAGTACCCAGATCAGCCCAAGGAGGGTGGTCCCCGCTGTTGATGTCTACTCCAAGATCTCTAACGTCAGTGGTGATGAAGGTGACTGTAACGGACCGTTTCAGCAGACAAGGGGTTAAAATCCGTTCAGGCGATATGCCCCTTTCTGAGAGACCGGCACAGCTACTGCAGGACACCAACCTCCCGAACCGGATACAAAGTAGCACTCCAAACTGGAACCTCACGAATAGCTGCTAGCAGACGAACAGGAATCAGCTTACACTCCTGGCAATTAGTCTCTAACAGCATACAGCGGATCCCCCCAATAACGAGACAAGGCTCCGTGTTGAGGGTCAAGCAGTGGTCTGAGCTGCTGGCACACCCAGCCTGGTTTTTATTACAGTTGTTTGCAAATACAGGTCCGCCCACAGGGAGGTATAAAACAACCAAGCCCATTTGGTGTACACGCCCCTAGGGAACCAGAATGAAGACTGTGACATCACTGTAGGATACACAGAGACAATACATCCCCACAATGCATCATGGTTTCCTCCTCTCTGCCCTGGAGACACCCGAGGCGTAATCCAATTATCTCTCAAGACAAAGAGAAGTCACCAATACACATGCGGATATAACAGGACAGACATCACCATTTAAACACACAATGGGACAATGGCACAATAGAAACACATACAGTTAAAACATACTTTCTACCCAACTTTCATAACTCTAAAACCATACATCACATTCACATAAAAATACATATCCACAATCAATCCATTCAGGGGAACAACATATTAAAAAATGGCAAGAATCAGACCAGGGGTTCAAAAGTTAGTAAAGTATCTTTTAAAACCCCCTGCCAGCATGGCTTTCCGGCTCAGACCGGTTTTACAGAGCCCTCTCTCCTGGAAACAACGGAGAAGTAATCCAATTACCTCCCAGGACAGAGACAGACTCCATTGAGCACATGGTTGCAAAAAGACATAAAATACAATAAAATACACAAGGTTACATTTACTACATAAAATAAAGACATTCAACATATCCCCAGATAGCTTAGGTCTAAGCGCATATTATTGAATGGTGCTCAGACCACACACATACAGTTCAATTGCCATGGAGCTAAAGTCTTTCCCATAGTCTTTCATTATATGAATGGGCTCCATGGCATAGCTATCTGGGGTATCACTACTCACACAGGGCAAGTACCGAATGACCCCACTGTATTCAAAGGGACAGAATGAGTGACATGCACTCTGTTAGGGTCGAATACGTTTTTTAAAGGGCCCAATCTCCCAGGGCCATAGTCCAAAGGCAGCAGGCGGGCAACCAAGCTTCTCCAATGCAATGTGGCGAGATTGCTCTCGTCACATAGACGATGATGACGTGTTGATGGACGTCACATGGGTGCCCACAAGAGAGGAAGAGGAGAGGAGTTCAGGAGGAAAGACAGAGCTGCAGATAGGGAGGAGAAGGAGGAGAAGCATGCAGAACTCGCAGTGCACAGTAGGCAAAAAGCAGACTGCAAATGTATCTGGAGCGAGCCATCCACCATGCATGGTCACATCTTGCACTTCCAGAACGCTGGTACTTGGCTCCGCAGTGTGGGCTTTTTTTAACGTGTCAGCTGCTGATAATAGTGTTGCCAACTGCAGCCTTAACTGTCAACGCATAAGTCACGGTAAGCCCAACACTCACCTAGGGACGACAGCCTTAAGAAGGCACCTGGCCTCCCATCACCAAACCCAGTCGGAGTAATGCCGTCAGAACCCACAAAGACACACTCCCGGCGCTCCACGTCCTGCCTCTTCTTCTCCTCCCATTTGTCCTCCACTCCACCTTCTATCGTGCCGCCGTTGCATTCATCTGGCATAAGACAGCCTTCCGAGGCCCAAATGTTCAAGCGTAAAAAAAAAGATGACGCCGGATAACAATTTTTATTGTTTTGTTAGGTAATTAAATATAGCCATACATTGTGTAGTGTCAAATAAAGTCATACAGATATTAGCCACATATGAAGGTAATAGATACATATCATGATCGGTGTAAACCGAAGAGCATAGGCAAAGTGGTGTATATAGACAATAACATAACCGTAACAACAGTTAGACATGGGATTTTTTGGAGTGATTACTTTAGTAAGTGTACGACTTGTGGTAAAGCAAGTTTCCTGTATCTCAGGTGAGGTAGAGTAGAGAGGGGGGTCATGGGAAGTTCCTATAACTTTTCCAGGGCGACCATATCTGGAGGAAGGTAGACCTTGACCTTAATTCCCAGTGAGAGATTTCCTCAAATCTATATATCTGGTCGACCTTATTTACCCAATGATCTAACTTTGGGGTTTCAGGGGAGAGCCAGTGGGAGGGCAAAAGCAATCTGGCCGCTGCCAATAGTAGAGAGAAGAGAGAAACCTTATGTGAGTTTGTTCCTCCCACCCCGAGAGTAAGCAAGACCAGTTCTGGGGTGCAGGGGAAGGAAGTTTTGCAGATCCGATAGCTAACTTTTACTATTTCAGACCACCAGGCCTTGATAGGCTCACAAGACCACCAGACATGGAAGTAGGTACCTTTTTCTTTGAGGCATCTCCAACAAACATCTGGAGATCCTGGTCTATAAAGACAGGTCTTGTCAGGGGTTCTGTACCAGCGTAGCAGAATTTTGTAACTGTTTTCTTGGATGCGGATGCATCTAGAGATCTTGTGTGGTGCGAGCAAGATTTTTGCTGTTTCAGAGATCAAGAAGGTCCACTTTAAATCCCTTTCCCAAAGACCTAATGCAGCGGGTTTTGGACAGGAGGGAGATGTCTTAAGAGACTTATATATGTTGATATTGTTTTGGGAGTTGGCAGCAGATTGCTTATCAGCCTCTCAAACCAGCTAACCTCTCGGGGGTGGAGTGTTTTTTATGAGAAGAAGTGTTTTTGACCTAAGAAAACGCGTAGGCATGTAATTTTGGGTGGTTAATCCCAGCTTCATGTGAAGCTCAGCTTCAGTAGGCATACAGCCTTCTGGATCCAAAATGTTGGATAGGGGGAGCTTGGAGTACCTTAAGGAAGTAGGACAGCTTTCCCTTAACTCTGAAGGGGCTAGAGCTAAAACATCCTTAACAAGTAAGAAAGGAGAGGGTAGTGCCAAAGCCCCGCTACTGGCCGAGAACCACCTCAAAACCTTCAATGTATTACGGATCATGGAGTTTGGTATCAAGCTAGGTGATAGAGGTGGTCTGTCAGCCAGCAGGAGGGCCCGGGCAGGGGTATGGAGAAAAGTGTTCTCCAGGGCAACCCATGTTTTATGGGAGGGGCTTCTAATCCAGTCCACGGCCCTGGAGAGTTGGATGGCCTTCATGTAGGTTTCAGGATCAGGCAAACCAATACCTCCGTGAGCTCTAGGTTTGGTAAGCGTGTCAAATGAAATACGTGAGCTTTTCCCCTGCCATATACACTCACCTAAAGAATTATTAGGAACACCATACTAATACGGTGTTGGACCCCCTTTTGCCTTCAGAACTGCCTTAATTCTACGTGGCATTGATTCAACAAGGTGCTGATAGCATTCTTTAGAAATGTTGGCCCATATTGATAGGATAGCATCTTGCAGTTGATGGAGATTTGAGGGATGCACATCCAGGGCACGAAGCTCCCGTTCCACCACATCCCAAAGATGCTCTATTGGGTTGAGATCTGGTGACTGTGGGGGCCATTTTAGTACAGTGAACTCATTGTCATGTTCAAGAAACCAATTTGAAATGATTCGAGCTTTGTGACATGGTGCAATATCTTGCTGGAAGTAGCCATCAGAGGATGGATACATGTTCTCATTCTGTTTACGCCAAATTCGGACTCTACCATTTGAATGTCTCAACAGAAATCGAGACTCATCAGACCAGGTAACATTTTTCCAGTCTTCAACAGTCCAATTTTGCTGAGCTCGTGCAAATTGTAGCCTCTTTTTCCTATTTGTAGTGGAGATGAGTGGTACCCGGTGGGGTCTTCTGCTGTTGTAGCCCATCCGCCTCAAGGTTGTGCGTGTTGTGGCTTCACAAATGCTTTGCTGCATACCTCGGTTGTAACGAGTGGTTATTTCAGTCAACGTTGCTCTTCTATCAGCTTGAATCAGTCGGCCCATTCTCTTCTGACCTCTAGCATCCACAAGGCATTTTTGCCCACAGGACTGCCGCATACTGGATGTTTTTCCCTTTTCACACCATTCTTTGTAAACTGTAGAAATGGTTGTGCGTGAAAATCCCAGTAACTGAGCAGATTGTGAAATACTCAGACCGGCCCGTCTGGCACCAACAACCATGCCACGCTCAAAATTTCTTAAATCACCTTTCTTTCCCATTCTGACATTCAGTTTGGACTTCAGGAGATTGTCTTGACCAGGACCACACCCCTAAATGCATTGAAGCAACTGCCATGTGATTGGGTGACTAGATAATCGCATTAATGAGAAATAGAACAGGTGTTCCTAATAATTCTTTAGGTGAGTGTATATCTGTGGATCATCTTATTCAGGGCGACAAAATAGGTTTTGGGGATTTCAATAGGGAGTACTTGCATCAGGTAAGTTAGTCTTGGGATTACCAGAGACATGAGGATGTTCTTCCTCCCGAACCAGGACAGCTATGGGAAGTCCAAAGAGTCCAGCTGGGCAGCCATTGAAAGTAGAAGGGGTTTGTAATTTATTTTAAATAAGTCAGATAAATAGGGAGTGAGCATACCCCAAGGTATGTTAGTTGTTAGGTGTGGCAATTAAATGGGGAGTTCTTCTGGAGGAACGAGAGAGTAGGGGTTGAGAGGCCAACATGTAGCACCTGTGATTTGGACGGGTTTACTTTAAAGTTGGATAGAGAGCCAAAGTGGCTAAGTATTGAGAGGATGGTGTTCATAGCTTTACAGGGGTTAGTTGTAAGGATCAGTAAATCATCTGCAAAAGCAGCAAGTTTGAACTCACAACCTTCTACAGATAGGCCTCTGATTTTACTTTCTTGTCTGAGAGTTTGCAAGAGGGTCTCCATCACTAGGACAAAGAGGAGGGGGGAAATTGGGCATCCCTGTCTTGTTCCGTTACTGATTGGGAATGGAGAGGATAGGATTCCATTGACCAACACAGACGCCGAAGAGTGGGTGTACATAGAGAACACTGCATTGATATAGGGTTCGGGGATTCTAAATCTAGACAAAGTCAACTTGATGTAGGACCAGTCTACCCTGTCGAATGCTTTTTCGGCGTCCGTGCCGATCAAGACCAGTGGGGTGAATTTGTAAGTAGCATAGTATAGGGCATTAAAGACTTTTGTGGTGTTGTCTTTCCCTTCACGAACCCTGACAAATCCCACCTGATCAGGATGAATCAAGCTGGGTAGAAGGTCTTGTAATCTAGTGGCAAGCATCTTGGCTAATAATTTAAGATCTACATTGAGTAGTGAAATGGGACGGTAATTGGAACACATTGATGGGTCCTTGACCTCTTTGGGGATGATTGTGATGGTGGCTCTAGTCATATCCGTGGAGATGGAGTGGTTTGACAAAGAGAGATTACATATGGGTAGAAGAAAGGGAAGGAGAGAGTTTCTAAAAGCTGAAGATTATGATAAAGGGAGGCCGTCAGGGCCTGGGCATTTACCTTTGGGGGTGGAGTTAACAGCCAATGTCAATTCAGAGATTGTAAATGGTTTTATTAGGGAGTCCCGCTGGGATATTGTAAGGGAGGGGAGTCTGAGGGATTTCAGGAATGAGTTGATATTGGCCTCTCTCCCCTTGGAGGGATCTGGGGATTTAGAGGTAGGTAGATTATACAGTGACTCCTATAAAGGTTTGAACTGCTCAGCAATTTCTTCTGCTTTGAATAAAAGATCTCCCTGGGGGGATTTGATGCTCTTAACGTGGAGGGAGCCCCTTCTCTGTTTGATTCTCTGCATCATAAATTTTGATAGTTTGTTACCGTGGGCGAAGAACTTCTGTTGGGTAGACAGAAAATACTTAGCCGAACGTTCATTCAGAAGGTTTTTCAATTCGGTTCTGAGGGAAGAGAGTTCCGCCAGCTGCTGAGCAAGTAGGGATTGTTTATGGGCTTTTTCTAAAATGTGTTTTCTTGACAACAGAGTTGTGTATTTTTTTTCAGATTCCTTTTTAAGGAAAGAGCAGAGGCCAATTAATCTACCTCTAATATAGGCTTTGTGGGCATCCCACAAAACCTGGGGGATATGTCTGGGGTGTGGTTCGTAGAGAAGTAGTCATCTAGGAAGGAGGAGATTTGGGATTTGTGATTGGGGTTACCCAGCAAGGACTCTTGGAACCTCCAATTAATATTCTTACCCGACCTGGAAGCAGGACGAACATCACAGAATACTGGGGAGTGATCTGAGAAAGTCATATCGCCAATCTTGGCTGAAGAGCAGGATTGCAGGTGTTCTCTTGAGATAAAGATGTAGTCTATCCTGCTATATGAATTATTTGCTGAGGAATAGAAAGAGTAGTCAAGTGAGTTAGGATTGAGACAGCGCCAAGTATCCAGTACCCCCAGATTAAAAAGTTTGGTTTGTAGTAGTTTGAGAACTCTTGAGGGGATAGAAGATCTCTTGGAGGAGGTATCTATGAGAGAGTGGAGGGCCAAGTTAAAGTCACCTGCTATAATCAATATCCCTTCTCTGTGAGCTTCTATTAGTGAAAAGAGGGAGGATAGCCAGGTAACTTGTTCCTTATTTGGAGCGTATACATTAACCAATGTGAATAAGGTCTGCCCTATTAGGCCCTTTTATGAGAAGGTATCTACCTTCAGGGTCCTGGATGTGTGATTTATACTGGAAAGCTAGCCCTTTATGAAAGCCAATACTAACCCCCCTCGAGGCGGCACCCCCAGCCCCACAATGATACCAACTAGGAAATTTGGAGAAGGAGAGATTCGGATAATTGCCATGTTTAAAACGAGTTTCCTGGAAAAAACTATCGAACACCTCTCCTTATTCAAAAGTGAGAGAATTTTGCATCTCTTTGATGGTGACCTCAGCCCTTTAACATTATACAAAACTATTCTAAGATCATTCATGTTGGGAAGTGAGGGTGGAGGAAGGGAATGCGGAAATTAATCTGGCCATGCTGATATAATCGGTTGGCGAGAGGAAGAGGGGGGGTGCCACCCCGAGGAGAGGAAGGTCCCAGAAACCAACCAGGAGAGTGGTACCTCAGTCTGTTTCCAGATCACCCATGTCTAAGAACGAAAGTGAAGGTATAAGTAACATTAACACATAACGTATTAAACAGGAGCGTGCGCTGATCATAGAGTAGAGAGCAGCACAACACCCAGTGGGGATTACTTGAAAGAGTAAACATTATACAAAACATTACAGTGATGTATTTTAAGAGCAAGGGAGGTGAGAAGTAAGAGATCAGTAAAGGTAAGGGGAGAAGGAGAAGGGGGGGGGGTTATACTGTAACATGGTGTATCGCCCTTGTTTAAGATGGGGATCCAGAAAAGGATCAGAGGAGGAGTATCAGAAGAGTGAGAAGGATGGAGGAGAGACAGAGAGTTGTAAGAGAAGGCAGCAGATGTATTTGGGGTGGTATGGCCCAAATGGAGGGGTATTGAACCAGCTGGGAGGAGATCATCTCATTCTCCCATTGTGAGCCTTCTGAGTGTTGATTTGGAGTTTCCTCTTTTGCCCCTTTGGGGTTTAGGGGTTTGCTGTTTTTCCCAGAGCTCAAGGGGTAGGGGGTTAGGCAGGTTAGCTAAGTCCTGGACAGGGTCCCAATTCTGTATTTCTAGTGGTTCACTCCCCAGATGCTCAAATACTTGATCCAAGTCCTGGAACGAGGAGATGTTTATTCTGCCACCTTCATGCATTAAAGAGAGTCCAAAATCTCTGGACGTTAGATATAGTATTTCCCTATGATCTAAGCTTATGTCTGTTAGAATGATATATTCTTACTTACACTGCCATAACATGCATTGCTTATTGTACTATGCTCCATGTATAATCCCAAGAGACGTATTTGTAGTATGTCACCCGTTATGTGAATTTATTCATGTAATTGCTTTCCTTTTTATTATGCAAAAATTCCAAATAAATGGTTTTTGAAACTAAAGAGAGTCCAAAAGGGAAGGACCATCTGTACGGGACATTCTTTGATCTGAGCCAGTCTGTTAATGGCTTTAGGGCCCATCTCTTCCTCAGGGTCGATTGGGCAAGGTTCTGGAATATGAGGATGTCTTGGTCATCCCATTTGACAGATTTTGCTTCTCTAGCTTTGGAGATGACAGCCTCTTTTACAGGAAAATGTAGGAATTTGCAAATTATGCCCCTAGGAGGGGCTGTGGAGGCTGGCTTGGGCATTAGGGCCCTGTGGGCTCTTTCCAAGAGCACTTCATGTGCAGAGTCTGGGCCAAGGAGGGAGAGGCATATTTGGACAATAGTGTTGGGTATGTCACCAGGGGTAACTGACTCTGGGATACCCCTGAAGCGCAGATTGTTGTGCCTCCCTCTATTTTCCTGGTGCTCAATAGCATTATATAGGAAGTTCATGTTAGATTGTATAGCGTGGAGGTTGTGTTTTACCGCAGTTTGGTGCTGTATCATGGCGGTTTGTGACTCCTCCAGTGATTCCACCCTGCGTCCTATGTGTCGGACGTCCTGCTTGATCGCCAGGAGATCGAAGCTCAGGGGCTCCAAAGCAGATGCCAGGGAGGAGGTGAGGGCTTCTCTGAGGTACAGTACAGACCAAAAGTTTGGACGCACCTTCTCATTCAAAGAGTTTTCTTTATTTTCATGACTATGAAGGCATCAAAACTATGAATTAACACATGTGGAATTATATACATAACAAACAAGTGTGAAACAACTGAAAATTTGTCATATTCTAGGTTCTTCAAAGTAGCCACCTTTTGCTTTGATTACTGCTTTGTACACTCTTGGCATTCTCTTGATGAGCTTCAAGAGGTAGTCCCCTGAAATGGTCTTCCAACAATCTTGAAGGAGTTCCCAGAGATGCTTAGCACGTGTTGGCCTTTTTTGCCTTCACTCTGCGGTCCAGCTCACCCAAAACCATCTCGATTGGGTTCAGGTCGGGTGACTGTGGAGGCCAGGTCATCTGGCGCAGCACTCCATCACTCTCCTTCATGGTCAAATAGCCCTTACTTTCAAAGTTTTCCCAATTTTTCGGCTGACTGACATTAATTTCTTAAAGTAATGATGGCCACTCGTTTTTCTTTACTTTGCTGCTTTTTTCTTGCCATAATACAAATTCTAACAGTCTATTCAGTAGGACTATCAGCTGTATATCCACCTGACTTCTCCTCAACGCAATTGATGGTCCCAACCCCATTTATAAGGCAAGAAATCCCACTTATTAAACCTGACAGGGCACACCTGTGAAGTGAAAACCATTTCAGGGGACTACCTCTTGAAGCTCATCTAGAGAATGCCAAGAGTGTGCAAAGCAGTAATCAAAGCAAAAGGTGACTACTTTGAAGAACCTAGAATATGACATATTCTCAGTTGTTTCACACTTGTTTGTTATGTATATAATTCCACATGTTTTAATTCATAGTTTTGATGCCTTCAGTGTGAATCTACAATTTTCATAGTCATGAAAATAAAGAAAACTCTTTGAATGAGAAGGTGTGTTGGTCTGTACTGTATGTACGGGAGATGGGCAGGGTGTCTGCATCATCCTCACCTGAGTGAGCGGTATCAGGTGCATCCGTCTGTTTATGGCTTGCGGTGCGCGGCGAGGTCGGTGCCATCTTGGATTCTCTCCAGAAGCATAGGCAGAGGCCGCTTTTTTAATAAATGTGTCCATTTCTCCTTCGGTATTCGAGGTTCTGTGTTGGCTGAAAGAATCGCCAGCTTTAGAGCCTCCAATCTTCACCATCGTGGATCAAACAAGCTGAAAACCAAGCTGTAAGGGCGATTTAACTGACGGAGCTACTGCAGCATGCGTCCAGTTAGTTCAGGCGCTAGCTCCACCCCCGCCGGATAATACTCTTGCCCAACGGCTGACCTCTGGCGTGTCGGAACTGCTAGCCCGCCAACTATTGCCATATAAATTGGTGGACTCGGAGGCCTTTAGAAAATGTGTGGCCTTTGGCACACCGCAATAGAAGGTCACTGGAAGGAAATATTTCTCCTAGAAGGGCATCCCAGATCTATGAGGCCACGATCAGCAGCAAGTTAATATACAGTTGCAAGAAAAAGTATGTGAACCTTTTGGAATAATATGGATTTTTGCACAAATTAGTCATAAAATGTGATCTGATCTTCATCTAAGTCACAACAATAGACAATCACAGTCTGCTTAAACACACAAAGAATTAAATGTTACCATGTTTTTATTGAACACACCATGTAAACATTCGCAGTGCAGGTGGAAAAAGTATGTGAACCCTTGGATTTAATAACTGGTTGAACCTCCTTTGGCAGCAATAACTTCAACCAAACGTTTACTGTAGTTGCAGATCAGACGTGCACAATGGTCAGGAGTAATTCTTGACCATTCCTCTTTACAAAACTGTTTCAGTTCAGCAATTTTCTTGGGATGTCTTGTGTGAATCACTTTCTTGAGGTCATGCCACAGCATCTCAATCGGGTGGAGGTCAGGACTCTGACTGGGCCACTCCAGAAGGCGTATTTTCTTCTGTTTAAGCCATTCTGTTGTTGATTTACTTCTATGCTTTTGGTCGTTGTCCTGTTGCAACACCCATCTTCTGTTGAGCTTCAGCTGGTGGTAAGATATCCTTAAGTTCTCCTGCAAAATGACTTGATAAACTTCGGAATTCATTTTTCCTTCGATGATAGCAATCCGTCCAGGCCCTGACGCAGCAAAGCAGCCCCAAACCATGATGCCCCCACCACCATACTTCACAGTTGGGATGAGGTTTTGATGTTGGTGTGCTGTGCCTCTTTTTCACCACACATAGTGTTGTGTGTTTCTTCCAAACAACTCAACTTTGGTTTCATCTGTCCACAGAATATTTTGCCAGTACTGCTGTGGAACATCCAGGTGCTCTTGTGCAAACTGTAAACGTGCAGCAATGTTTTTTTTATACAGCAGTGGCTTCCTCTGTGGTATCCTCCCATGAAATCCATTCTTGTTTAGAGTTTTACGAATCGTAGATTCGCTGACAGGGATGTTAGCATATGCCAGAGACTTTTGTAAGTCTTTAGCTGACAATCTAGGATTCTTCTTCACCTCATTGAGCAGTCTGCGCTGTGCTCTTGCAGTCATCTTTACAGGACGGCCACTCCTAGGGAGAGTAGCAGCAGTGCTGAACTTTCTCCATTTATAGACAATTTGTCTTACCGTGGACTGATGAACAGCAAGGCTTTTGGAGATACTTTTATAACCCTTTCCAGCTTTATGCAAGTCAACAATTCTTAATCGTAGGTCTTCTGAGAGCTCTTTTGTGCAAAGCATCATTCACATCAGGCAATGCTTCTTGTGAAAAGCAAACATAGAACTGGTGTGTGTTTTTTATAGGGCAGGGCAGCTGTAACCAACACCTCCAATCTCATCTCATTGATTGGACTCCAGTTGGCTGACACCTCACTCCAATTAGCTCTTGGAGATGTCATTAGTCTAGGGCAGTGGTCGGCAAGCCGCGGCTCGCGAGCCACATGCGGCTCTTTTGAACCTTCGCTGCGGCTCTTTGGTGCGGGCTGGCGGGTGGGCGGCCGCGCAGCCATATCGCGCCGCTCAAGCTGCTTGTAAGTTGTCCGTCATGCTCCTGCTGCCCCGTCTGTCTGCTCCTTTCACTTTATGAATGAAGCAGGCAGGCGGGGCAGGAGGCGCATGACGGAGGGAGAGATGTCACGCTGCGCACAGCAGCAGAAGGGCGGGCAGCACGGCTCTAGTTCGGCTGCCCACTGTGAGGAGGGGTGGAGTGGTGAAGAGGCCGCCGCTCAGGAGGAATGAAATGTCCTGCAGCAGAAAGGTAGGAGCTGCCCCTGGTGTGTGCACTGCACCGGCCCCGCCGCAAGTGTCCCTGCCCCCTTCCTTCCCCCCACTAATACATTACTTACTGGAAGGCACTTATGGGGGATATCTGTGGATGGCTCACTTATGGGGGATATCTGTGGAGGGCACTTATGGGGGATATCTGTGGAGGGCACGTATGGGGGATATCTGTGGAGGGCACTTATGGGGGATATCTGTGGAGGGCACTTATGGGGGATATCTGTGGAGGGCACATATATAGCATCTTATGCTATATATGTGTCATCCACAGATATCCCCCATAAGTGCGTCATCCACAGATATCCCCCATAAGTGCGTCATCCACAGATATCCCCCATAAGTGCGTCATCCACAGATATCCCCCATAAGTGCGTCATCCACAGATATCCCCCATAAGTGCGTCATCCACAGATATCCCCCATAAGTGCGTCATCCACAGATATCCCCCAAATAAAAGAAAGTACATATAAAAGTATTCAAAAACACACTCTGGGCTCATGCCCACGAATGTAAGGGCGCCGTGCCTGTGCTGCGGACCGCAAATAGCGGTCCGCAATGCACGGACACAGACCATGGGGCAGCTGCATGAGGATCGCGGACCCATTCACTTGAATGGGGTTCGCGATCCGCATCCGACTGCCCGCACCGCAAAAAAATAGCGCATGCTGAAGTGAATGGGTCCATGATGCGGGCTGCACACGGCCGTGTGCAGCCCGCATCATGGACCCATTCACTTCAATGGGTCCAGGATCCAGGATATGAGTGCTACAGTGTGCTTCCGTGGTGCTTCTGGCTGTGCCTCCGCACCGCTAAAAAGGAGTGCATGCGCCCGGATCCTGGACCCATTGAAGTGAATGGGTCCATGATGCGGGCTGCACACGGCCGTGTGCAGCACGCATCATGGACCCATTCACTTCAGCATGCGCTACTTTTTTGTGGGCACACGGTCGTGTGCATGAGCCTAATAGTCCTCACTGGTACTGTTGATGCAATATTTTAGGTTTTAAAAATGTGGCTCTCGAAAGAAATTCCAATCGTGGTTTTGGCGATATTTGGCTCAGTTGACAAAAAAGGTTGCCCACCACTGGTCTTGGGGTTCACATACTTTTTCCACCTGCACTGTGAATGTTTAAATGGTGTGTTCAATAAAAACATGGTAACATTTAATTCTTTGTGTGTTTTTAGTTTAAGCAGACTGTGATTGTCTATTGTTGTGACTTAGATGAAGATCAGATCACATTTTATGACCAATTTGTGCAGAAATCCATATCATTCCAAAGGGTTCACATGTGCCAAGATACATCTCACCACAGACATGTGGTCTAGCAAACACGGGCAGGGATGGTAAATATTTACTGCCCACTGGGTGAACCTTCTGACGGCCGTCAAGCATGTAACCCGTGGCACCCGGGTGGATTTGGTGTTACTGTCACGGATTGCATGCAGGCCTGCCTCTTCTTCTCCTCCTCCTACTCCTTCCTCCGTCTCCTCCTCACCTGACTCCTTCTTTTCCACTGCTACCGCCTCTTCCGCTGCACCCCCAAGCTCCGCAGAACCTATTCGACGTGCCAGGCGAGACGTTGCCATGCTGTGCCAGGCTGTTGTGCCTGGAAGCCAAGAGCCACACCTTTTCTGCACTACTTTCAGCTCTGCGGTCATAGGCTGATCAGTTGCTAACGCCACTCAATTTGACAGTTGATAAAGTGGTGTGTGACAATGGTGCCAATCTGCTGAGCGTGCTGAAACAGGGCAAAATGACACACATGCTGTGCAAGGCACACGTCCTGAACTTAATCATGCAGTTATTCGTTGCCAAATACCCTTAGGGCCCAGGAAGTCTTTCGGCAGGCCAGGAAAATCTCTGGCCATTTTAGGAGATCTTAAACGGCCATGGCTCGCCTTGCTGACGTTCAGCGGCGACACCATCTGCCCGTCAGACGTCTGATTTGTGACTGCCTGACGCGCCGGAACTCCACCTTGTATACGCTTGATAGGCTGCTCCAGCAGAAATGTGCCGTTAATGACTACCTGTACGAACTCTGCGGCAGGACAGGTTCTGGGCAGCTTTTTTTTTTCACCGTGCCAGTGGTTGCTCATGCGCGACGCATGCAGAATTCTGCAGCCATTTAATGAGATCACCAAACTGGTCAGTGGCATCGTACCTTACGCCTTCTTTCTGGAGCATGCATTGCGTCGTGTCATTGATCAAGCCGTCAAGAATCAGGAGCTGGAAGATGAGGAAGTCGCAATGCTGAATGAATTCCCAGGGGGGTTACTCCATCTGAAGACAAGTCAACAGGAGTCTGAAGAGGAGTCAGAGAAGTATGGTGGCTGGGGGGAGAAGGAGGAGGAGCAAGAAGAGCAGGTTTTGAACTTTACGGGAATCCCTGGTATTGTCCGTGGCTGGGCGGAGGAGACCAAGAATGACATTCTCCTGGGCGATGAGCAGAAGCCAGGGTGCTCCACCACTTACAACTCCAGTGTTTGAAGAGTGACCCCCTTATAAAAAGCAGAAAGGTCAAGGACCAGTACTGGGTGGCAACGTACTTAGACCCCAGATACAAACACAAAATGGCGGAAATGTTACCAACATCACAGAGGGCTGTCAGAATGCAGCATTTCCAGGCCTTGCTGCGAGAGATGCTGCATTCTGTTGTTGCGGGCACTGGCAGAGGAATTTCCACCCACAGCGAAACAGGTACGGGTACCAATCCTATCGCGTCTGCAAAAAGAGGGAGGTTTGAAGAAATGTTGGTCACTTTGGATATGAGATCATTCTTGCATCCAACCCATCAACAACCGCCCTCTTGGTTCCAGCCTCAGGGAACACCTAGACCGACAGGTGTCTGACTACATCGGGTTAACGGCCGATGTGGACTCTCTGAGAAGCAAGGAACCCCTTGACTACTGGGTGTGCAAGCTTGAACTATGGCCAGAGCTGGCACAATTTGCATTGGAACTCTTGGCTTGCCCCTCACCGAGTGTCCTGTCCAAAAGGACATTCAGCGCAGCAGGGGGGGATCATGACCGATAAGCACACTCGCCTAGATAACGACAGTGTGGACTACCTCACATTTTTTAAAATGAATAAGGCATGGATCTCGGAGGAGTTCAACACCTGTGACGACCATGTGTAATTGAATTTCCTCATGCCAGCCCACACATATCCGCCACCACCCAGAACAAATAATGGTCCTTTCCTTATGTATATACAGCAGCATAAAAGGCCTTTTCTGTCAGGTGAATGCCTATTCGCTAATTTTTGGGACCTGTACTCACCGAAAGTTAAATTTTTATCCTGTAACCGCCTAATGTACCTCCAGCCACAGAATCCAAAGTTCTTTGCTGTCAGGTGAATGCCTATTGCCTAATTTTTGGGGCCTGTACTGGCCATCAGTTACATTTTTTATCTCTAGCCACATAATAACATTCATCTCACTCCTCTGCCTCTCATTATGGTAGCGTATGAACCACCTTCACCATAAGGACCTTCTAATGTCACAGGGTCATGTGACTGTGCCCCTCACCCCCTACTGTGCCCCATTATTGCATTGTGCCCTCTTACCACACCCTGGAGTGCCCCTAGTCATTCTTTGTACTGTGCCCTCTTATACCCGTTTATCTGGTCACGGTATGGCAGTGGTATCCATTAACTGGATGGCCATAACTGTAGCCCTTTCCCTGCCTACGCCATCCTTTTTTTAGACCTGGCATAAGCGTGAAAAATATGCTGATTGCGGTGCTAAGGACCTTTGCGCCACAATCTGTGTCAGAAATACGCCTAACATAGACGTATTTCTATATAATAAATGACCACCTAATTGTATTATTATTCGGGGGTAGGGCTAATATCTTTATATTATATAGATTCTAGTGTATTATACTGTGCCCTGTATTTCCCGGTAGAAAATTATCCTTGGGAAACACAGTCCTCATCCTTTACCACCAGGACCAAGTAGCACTCTGTTAGTACATGGCGGACTCCCCTCTCCGCCACGCTGCTCCGCTGTGTACTGGCGCTTATTCTGACACTAGGGCTGGGTTCACATCATATTTTTTGCCATCCATTTAATGCATACCAAAAATGTATGTGTTAACAGATGCCTCAGACTGATGCCGTACAGTGGCATCCGTTTACCATACAGTTCCATGTACATATGCATTTTTTTAATGGACTCTGCAGGATACAAAAACGTGGAGTGCTGCACATTTGTATACATCAAACCGATAGGAAATAACATTTTTCTAGGCTCCAGCAGGGCACATTTTTGAGAGTTTCCCTTTAAGACGTATAAAAATGGCCCCTGATTAAAATACATATTTTTTGTGGGAATTTTTGCCAATGATCCCTCTCTGGTATGTCACTGTCCATGTTGTGGGACTATTTGTGCACTGATAGTTTGCATTTGGCAGCTGCAAATATGACCTGAAGGTTTTTCAGGTTCGCCTGCTATTAAAGACAATGGGTGCAATGCAAATGCGCAGTTCGCGAACATTCGATCGTCACGTTCGCTTATCGTCCCGGCCAATGTTAGTCCATCACTAGCTATAGCGTCTCAAATAGATTGGCAAACATGGGAAATGTGCCTGCTTAGCATTTTGGCATGCCCTGTAGATATACCATAACTGTTAATGATAGAAGAATGTCTTTAACAATGCCTTTACAGCTATGATATACTGTACAGTACAGTATCTCTTTTCAAACAGATTCCAGTTAATCTAGAAGTAATCCATTGATTTAGAACAGGATCCTTCAGGTTTTCCATCATACAACCTCTGTTTTTATGGGACTAAAACAGCTACATAATAAAGCTGCAGAAGAGAACTCGGTATTAGTATGTAGAGCTTAATATCATCCACAATTGTCCAAAAATACTGCATTTATATTTGAGTTTACTAAATGCTGCTGAGTTAATAGATATAATAATTACCAAATTGTTCCCAAGACAATGCAGTGCTTGAGAAAAGCTTTTCATATTTGTGCATTTGGAATATAGAAATATCCTGTGATTCTCCTGCACTGCATGCAGAACAATGGCTGGAAGATTCCCCCCCCCCCCCCTCCTTCCCCCTAAACTAAGGTAGAACAAAAATTAAACATATTAAAGAAGTTTCCAATGGAAATGCATTTGTGTGTCTCACAGACTAGGTGGAACATTTGTTTTGAAAATGGAACATTCGCTTCTCTCCAGATACCATTATTATTGTTGGCAGTATCATCCCTTCAATATTGGGAAATTAAGGTTTTCATGCCAACAAAATGCAGTTACTGCCTTGAAAATAATGTTCTTTTGTCGGAAATGCTTTCTTCTATCAGCCATAATTCTTACGTGGAAATTTGGCTGAGTCAATATATCTGTATTATAAGGATTAGAAATGTGTGTCCGATTTGTTAAAATTTTCCAAAAATTGGATTTTTATCCAAATCAATTCTACACAAATCAAATCTACTCTCTAGTTCTCCTAGGACTCAGATTTTGTAATATAATTTTGTTCTCTTTCTTTTTTATTATAATTTTTTATAGAAAGCTATGGGTAAACACATGATTACCAATGTTAACATATAGCATGTTTAAAAACACACTGTGCTGTTGCATGTGTTATTTCACATATGTTATTAATTAAATATGAAACCTTCCAAAAATTGTCCCTTATTGGGGCAGATGGTGTTTAAACACACACAACATTGAAAAAAAAAAAAACAGTGGCTTGTTGGAACCAAGCATCTAAAAATGACACCTTCATGGGGGCATACCCCTAACCTGGTTTATACACACATGTTAATGTCATAATAATAAGTGGTTTGTTCTACATAAGCTGCCAAAATCATGCCTGTATTTATGTACACACTGGCTTTGGCCTGTTCTTACACAAGTAATCAACAGGGAGACTATCTTGAGTATCTTCCATAGCATATGGTGTGGTTATGTTGCCTCTTCTTAGGTAAAGGAAGGCACCCACTAGGAGGGAAGAGTGAAGACAGAGACAATGCAACTAAAAGGCTTCTCTGAGGTTGCAAGGAGGAAGAGCAAAAGGAATGCTATAACCCCTGGCTCCAAGTCTAAAGAAAAGAACAAAGGTACCGTTACAATCCTGTATAGGTGTGCTACAGAGCCATTTAAGCACTGTATATGGCCATATGGAGGTGACAGACTCCCTTTAAAGATAGAGGCACAATGAAATATCCCTCCCCTTTTAAAAACACACTGCACACTGGTATTGACAAATTATTCTGGTAATAATTAGTGATGAGCGTCAGGGGCTATATTCAAATTTGCAATATTTCATGAATATTTTGTACAATATTTGTTATATGTTCGTAAATTCGAGATTATTTTATTGAATGCGAAAAATCGGCAATGTAAAAATCACGTAATGCGATACAGGCGTGGGTCACTTTGGCTACTTTTTCAAGCTGCTAGAAGTTCTCCTAAGACTGGAGAAAATGTTTCGCACGGCAGAACATTACAATAGCTTTATATGCAGATAGAGTCAAGTGCTCCAATATATTAGCAGTGATTTGAATATTCTTTCACACTACGTGCAACTTCACATTTCAGTAGGTCTGACTACAGATTACTGATTGGTGCGAACTTGACATTGCTTACTTCTCATTGGCCCACAAGCATTAAGCAGAGAGGAATCATGTATTCAGATGGAAAAAAAATGCAGACTATTCGATCTAACGAATACATAGCACTATATTATAAATATTCGCAAATTCTCGAAGTGGCAATATTCGCGATAAAAATTTGCTATTCGAATATTCACGCCCAACACTGGTAATAATGCAGTTTTTGTAGGAATGTGTTTGAACTATACAGAATTTTGCAATATGTGTTTGTACTATACTGTCTATTGTAGTGTGTTAACTAACATATATAGGTATAGCAATACCTTTTTTTCCATAGAATGTATTCGAATTACATAGCTTGATGCAGTAGCGTGTACACTTACATAGGTATAAAAATGCAATGTTTTTAGTATAATATCTTTGAACTACATGGTATGATGTAATTATGCATTCACTAATACTGGTATAACAATGAAAATTTTGAAGTAAATGTGTTTGAACTACATGTTGTGATTCAGTCATGCGTTCACTAACATGGCTATAACTGCAATTTTTGCAGTATGATGTATTTAAAATACATGATAGGATATAGAAATGCATTCACTAACACGGGTATAACAATGCAGTTTTTGGAGTAAAATGTCTTTGAACTACCTAGTATGATACAGTAATGCATTCACTAACACTGATATAGCAATGCAATTTGTTCAGTAAATACAATACTACACAATATGTTACAGTAATGTGTTCACTAAGGTCGGCCTGGTTCACACTTCAGCAATTTGATCAATGATTTTCATCAATGATTGTGAGCCAAAACCAAGTGGGGGTCAAAACATTGAACAGGTGCTAACCTTTCTGTTATAATTTATCTCTGTGTAGTTGGAATCACTGACCAAATCACTGAAGTGTGAACTAGGCCTAATATGGGTATAACAAGTACATTTTCACAGCAAAATATGTTTGAAATACACAATGCCTTACAATAATAACACACTTTTTTGCAGTAAAAAATTGATTCAATAACAAATGTATAAAAATGGCATTATTGCCGTATTGCTTTATGCTGTAACTACTAGAGATGAGTGAAGTTTTAAAAATTTTGATTCAAACACTTTGCCGAATTTTCCCCAAAATTTGATTCGATCTGAATTAATTTGTGACGAAGCTGCAGAAACATGCATTGCTAATCCGCTGTGGTAGTTAAACAGTTACTGTGCGTCGGTATGACAGGCAGTTGACAGGTGTCACTCTTAGAATCAGTTTACACTTCACTCATTTGATCAGTTACGGGTCCAAAACTGATCAAAAAACTTAAGTGTGAACTCAGCCTTAGGGTCCATTCACACATCCGTGTGTGTTTTGCGGATCCACGGATCCTCAAAACACGGACACTGGCAATGTGCGTTCCGCATTTTGCTGACCATGCATTGCCGGCACTAATAGAATATGCCTATTCTTGTCTGAAATTGCAGACAAGAATAGGGCATGTTCTATTTTTTTCGGGAAAGGAAATGCGGACCCCGAAGTGCGCAAATGAATGGGTCCGCAATTCCGTTTTGCAAAATGTGGAACGGAATTGCGGATGTGTGAATGGAGCCTTACAGGTCAATGTTAGCATCAGGTATAAAGGACTTAACCATGCAGTGCTCCAAGATTCTACTATACACCATCAGCTTATTTCACCTAGATTGCTACAGAACCTGTTCAACCTAAAATCAGTAGTGTCAGACTGTTATTTCACCCCAATTACAGAATCAAGGATTAATGGATCTAGAGATTAGCAAATCGATTTGCCTTGAAGCTGAATTTCCTTGTGCTTCGAGTTAGCGAATCGATTTAACCTGAAAAAAATAAAATTAAATTCATGCTTACTTCCTCCATTTGCTCACGACGGGCCACCAGCTGCCATCTTGATCGAAGATCCTGTGCGTGGTGACGTATGGTGTCACCACGCCGGCCGGAGTGATGATGTAATCTCGTGCCACAAGAGATTTCGCTTTAGATCTTCAAGCAAGATGGCGGCGGCTGTCATTCGTCACAAAACAATTTTTTTTGTAAAATTCGCCAAATCAGCCGAATCAAACTTTTCATAAATTCGCTCATCTCTAATGAGCACCCCAAAATCAGTAGTATCAGACCGCAATTTCACCCCAATTACAGAATCAAGGATTAATGGAATTACTTATGTAAAATAACAATGTGACTACCCCAAAATCAGTAGTATCAGACCGGTATTTCATCCAAATTGCAGAAACAAGAATTAATGGAATTATGTATAAATGAATGTAAACAACCTAAAATTAGTTGTATTAGAACACTTTTAAGCCCAATAAGCGCAACAAGGTGTAATAGAGTGGCTTCTCTATTAGCCAAGCGTTACACTGTTCTATTGGCCCCTGCACTCTCACTATAGTGTGGATAAAGTCTCCCTATTATCTCATTATACTATCATAGGCTATCTGCAAGTCCAGAAATACAGCTTTGGCATACTGGGGTGAAAAAACCCTCTAATATACTGCACATCTGGGATTAGACAAGCATAAGTCACTGTCACATTTAGGACAGAAATACAGCTTTTTGGTTACTGGGGTGAAAAAACCTGTAATATACTGCACATCTGTGATTACACGTGCATAAGTCACTGTCACATTTAGGACAGAAATACAGCTTTTTGGTTACTGGGGTGAAAAAAGCCTCTAATATACTGCACATCTGTGATTACACGTGCATAAGTCACTGTCACATTTAGCAATTCAAGATGTTGATTTTCTATTATCATTATGGCCAGTTTTCTTTCAGGGACTCTTTTCACCGAGGCTCTAGCTATCGAAGCAAGAGATATATTCTCTGATAAGGATGTACCGGGTCTGGGCCAGCAGGCCACGAGTAAGCAGGTCTTTAATGAATTGTATAATGGTTATAAAGAAAATATCAAAGGCTCGTGGGAGATAAAGTCGCTGGAAAGTTATATTGATAATAAAATCGTCCCTCGTGGGCTCCGCCTTCGAGTTAAACCAGCAGACAGAATATCTTCACCCTCTCTTTTAGCTAGGTGGGAGGAGTTACTTACACAGAGTTCACTAAATTTAATGCATCTACTTCTCGAAGAAGAAAGGCAAGGCTTTGAGCTATCGTCTAAAAAACTACATGAACAAATTGAGAACGCCCTTAAATTAAAGGAGGACCCTGATTTCTCTAGGCGCGAGGTATCCCTGCAAACTGCCGTTGAACGTTTCCAGGGATTGATCAAAGAACGTAAACATAGGCAATTTGTTAGGGACCTTAGTGAGTTCAAGGAGAATCGTGCCTATACTGTAACACAGGGACCAGTAGGGGTACCAGAACCTTCCTCCTCAGAGTTCGACTCTTCAGATACTGACTCCTATTCCAAACCTTACGGCAGTTCTTCTTACTCAGGTCGTCAAGGAACGAGGCGACGCGGTGGTCGAGGATGGCAAAAAAGGGGGGCTGGCTACAGAGGCAGGGGACGAGGTGCACGAGGATTGGGTTACCCGAATGCCTCCTCCTCGTCGCCTCCCTCTGGTTACTCCAATACCCAAATTCAACAACAACCAGGCTCATCTTTTTTAGAGAAGAATGTAATGCCATATCAGCTACGCGATCGGGGTCGCCCGGACAAGGGTCAATGACAGATCTTCAAATTGTTAATCTGTCTTCACGAGTTCTTACTCCAGTCGAGGTGGAGGTCCTTAAGAGGGGTTTATCATTTGTACCTACCTCTAATTTCAGTCTATTTACATGGACCAAGGACCTTCCCCTCTTCTGCAGGAGACTCAAGTGGCGTAAATTCTTTAAAGTCTCAAATAGAGACACATGCAGTAGATTGGGCCTTGATGAAGAGGATTTTGATGATTTTCAGACCCTAATCGATCTAAATAGGTCCATACCCGTATCACCGGTTCAGGCCCCTTCACTGCACTAAGACCAAAAAGTAAGAAAATGCCCCCTCCTGCTAAATATGAATATGTAGATATTTTCCTGCAGATGGTGACAAATGACCTTGAAGAACTGGACCGGGCAACCCCTAAATCGTTCAATCTTTCTATCCCTGAGACGCAGGCACTACAATCCCTTGAAAAAGATCGTGCCATCATTATAAAACCCTCAGATAAAGGGGGTAATTTGGTGGTACTGGACAACGAGGTCTATATGCGCATGTGCCTTGAATTACTCAGGGACCGGGAAGGTTATAGTATTTTACCATCTAACCCCACTCCGATTTTTCTAGCTGAGCTTAAACACATTCTGCTTTTTGGCCTTGCGAACAAAGTTATTGGGACTTCGGAATTTGAATTCCTCCTACCCACCAAACCCCTGATAGCGACCTTTTACGGGCTCCCGAAGATCCATAAAGGGACTAATCCGCTTAAGGGTTGCCCCATAGTATCAGGTGTCAATTCACTCACTCAGAACTGTGGGGTGTATTTGGATAAAGTGTTGAGGGAGTTCGTTGTGTCCCTCCCAGCATATACGAGGGACACAACGGACTTCCTCAACAAAATAGATGCTTTGACTCTTGATCCTGACTGCATCTTATGCAGTATTGATGTCGAGGCGCTTTATAGCTCCATTCCACATCAGCATGGCCTCAAAGCCATTGAGTATTTTCTTGGTGCTAGGGGCATTCAATATGACCTACACAACAAGTTTATCATCAGGCTCCTTGAGTATACCCTGACTCATAACTTTTTTCTATTCAATTGCAAATTCTACCACCAGCTCAGGGGGACGGCGATGGGGAGCCCCTGTGCCCCCACTTACGCCAACCTCTTCCTGGGCTGGTGGGAGGATACCCTCGTCTTCCCTGACCACGACGTATGGTGGTCCAGAAACATACAGTTCTGGACTCGCTATATAGACGACGTGTTCGTCGTCTGGAAAGGAGGCTCCATTGAGCTTAAAAGATTCATATCTGACCTCAATATGAATGAGATCGGACTTCACTTCACCTTTGAACAACATCCGTCTAGCATTACATTTCTTGACGTTAAGGTTACCATAGTGGGGGATCGGCTCTCCACGAATATCTATAGGAAAGCCACGGCCACGAATTCCCTCCTTCACTGGAGCAGTCACCACCCCACCTCCCTCAAACGCGGTATCCCTAGAGGACAATACCTTCGGGTGCGGAGGAACTGCTCCAGTGATGAGGCCTTCTTTCAAGAAGCAAGGGTCCTCCGCGATAGATTTGTAGCCAGGGGGTATCCCCAACCAATACTCAGGGAAGCCTTTAAGCATGCACAGATTAGAGAACGTAACGATCTTCTTATACCTAAAACAAGGGGATTAGATAGCCCCCAACCCACGAGAATCATCTCTAATTTTGATACAGCCAATCAGAATGTCAAGAAAATCCTAAGCAAATATTGGCCCATTCTGAGAATGGATCCCGACCTCTCCGAGGTCGTGACTGAACGTCCGTCCGTCTCTTACCGACGGGGCAGAAGTCTTAGGGATCGTCTGGTGGCCAGCCATTTTATGCCTCCCGCTAAGACGGGGACTTGGCTTGATCGTAGGCCAGTAGGCCTCTTTAAATGTGGTGATTGCAAGGCTTGTGCATTCTTGAATACAGCGAGAACAATTACAGGATCAGTCTTGGGTCAGACCTTTCAGACACGTGATTTTATTAATTGCAAATCCAGGGGTCTCGTCTATCTGTGTCAATGCACTTGCCCCCTTGACTACGTCGGGAAAACCATTAGGGAATTCAGAAGACGAATCCTGGAACACGTGAATGATGTTAAAAATAAGGAAGTCACCCCCATTGCGACACATGTTAATGAGGTTCACGGGGGTGATCCTAGATGCCTTCGTTTTACTGCACTTGAATTGGTACATCCATCTCCACTTGGGGGTGATTGGGACAGGAGGATCCTACAAAAGGAAAGTAAATGGATCCACAGACTCCGGTCCCAATCCCCCCGCGGGTTAAATAAAAGATTGACTTTTTCATGTTATTTGTGACCTGTTTTGCTCCTCGGCCTTCTGGCCTGCTTCCGATATATCCGTATCGTTCCTCTATTCCTTCCCCTTCCCCTTTTCCTTCCCCCCCTCCCCTCCCCTCCCCTCCCCTTACCTTGTCCCTGCAACTGATGGGCTCGGTCGTTATTCATGTCCCTTCACTGGGCCGGGTGCGTGAAGCACCGAAATTGTAATTATTTCTAACAGTGATGATAAATGGTTTCACTGTCTTCTTCATATATTGTTCTATCATTCTTTATCGATTCATGCGACAATCCTCTGTCCTTTTCACATGTCCCCTTGATCACCTACTCTTTATGATTATACCCATTTGGTCCATGTATATATATGGATGCATGGGGCTGGATGATACTGTTGCTTCTAATTGACAACTTTATCATTCACCTTTACCCTCACTATGTGCTGTCTCATTTTGAGCCCTCACCTCCCTGTCCATAGAGATGTGTCTGATCCGGCTGTTTGCGCTCCACGTTGGAACGCAGGGGCCCGAGGAGATGACGTCATGTCTGCACGCCTTCCATGCGATTAGTCTGCTGTGGAGGAGCGCTCCAGGCTGGAACGCATGTGCTGATGACGCCACTTCCGGGGGCTCATACCGGAAGCCGCGCAGCGTGCGTTCCACTGTGGAACGCACACTGACTTCAATGGAATTAACATGCTCCCCAACATGTTATACGGATCGGACCAATGAGAGGTAGTGATCTGGGCCTCTGCCCAGACACAGGTATGCACAATCAGTGAACTTTAGGTGTTCACTATAAGAGGGGGCACTTTTGAGAGATTTATAGTTGGACCCTGGGAGGGGATGCACGTCTGTGGCTTCATGACCAACAGTAAGTAAACTGACCATATCACCCCTAGACATGAGCTGTCTTCAGTGGTGTTCTTGTAATACATGCCTTTCTGTTATATAGTGGACCTTTATCTAACAGGCTAACCTTCCCTAAGTGGTTGATGTATACGATCCAGCATATATCTGAAGGTATGCTTACTTCTCTAATTCATCTATATCATCTTGCAAGGGTGGAGTGTAGTATAATTCTCTTTGGCTTGAATATTCCATTATGTTTTTAGCTCACCCTGTGATTGATACATGTGTTACGTCATATGAACATCACTAACACGATTGGCCTCTGCGTTGAGTCTGATCGTGACTTTATCAATATATGGAATTTTCTCTGGATACTGTGAGTGATTCCTCTCAATATAACCTATGCCGGTGGTGGTCCCTCACACTTTTAATCTGGTGTTGGGGTGCAGACGTACGAATATTGATATATGGATATCCTCCTTTCTCTTTACAGATATCTACCTCTCTTACGTATGATATACGCGTGTGATACATCAGGACTGTTGGTATATGTCTCTCAATCAGTCCCTCCCAGGACTATTATCTGGTCCAAATAATTTTTATCTTATTACTGAATGTCACAACTGACACTATATACTGAACGGTTATGTTAAGGATGCGCCAGCTATATCTGGGTTTCCTTCCGTTTATCTTGTGTTCCGTTCGAATTTATTTGCTTATCTCTACTATTTCTACCCATTACCCCCTGATGATCCCACACCGTGGGGGAAACGCGTTGGGGTTTACCACAGTTTAATTCTGTGGCATCTTTAGTCATCTTATTTTAGTGTTGTTTGCTATTCTGTAGTTTGATGCACCGTGTACCTGATGGTAGTTCTTATCATCAGGGCTGTATATACTGTGCTTTTGTAGCATCTTTTGATCCTCTCTGTCCATGCCCATGCCAGCCCACCATTTCTTGTATAACTACCTATACTCATCCCCCTAGGGCCTAATAGGAGTTGTTAGCCAGGTTCGAGGACAGGGGGGCTCCACCTTCAGGGGCCGCCCCTGGGCTAAGGGCCAAGCTTTAGTATACGTAACTAGGGTCTATTACCCCACTCCCTGGCAGTATCCTTTGGGTGGCCTGGTATGGGCCTGGACACATAAGGACATGTTTGCTGTTTTGTTATATTAAAGTTTATATATGTTATATTTTGTAAAGGGTTATGCTGTAGCTGGACCACAATTGTTTGACCTTTGACCCAATAGATACTTATCTTGAATTGCTGGATGTTGACTGTCACATTTAGGACAGAAATACAGCTTTTTTCTTACTGGGGTGAAAAAACCCTCTGATATACTGCACATCTGTGATTACACGTGCATAAGTCACTGTCACATTTAGGACAGAAATACAGCTTTTTGGTTATGGTGAAAAAACCCTCTGATATACTGCACATCTGTGATTACACGTGCATAAGTCACTGTCACATTTAGGACAGAAATACAGCTTTTTGGTTAGGGTGAAAAAACCCTCTGATATACTGCACATCTCTGATTACATGTGCATAAGTGATTGTCACATTAAGGCCAGAAATACAGCTTTTTTCTTACTGTTGTGAAAAAACCCTCTGATATACTGCACATCTCTGATTACATGTGCATAAGTGATTGTCACATTAAGGCCAGAAATACAGCTTTTTTCTTACTGGGGTGAAAAAACCCTCTGATATACTGCACATCTGTGATTACACGTGCATAAGTGATTGTCACATTTATGACATAAATACAGCTTTTTGGTTACTGGGGTGAAAAAACCCTCTGATATACTGCACATCTGTGATTAAACATGCATAAGTGATTGTCACATTAAGGCCAGAAATACAGCTTTTTTCTTAATGGGGTGAAAAAACCCTCTGATATACTGCTCATCTCTGATTACACGTGCAAAAGTGATTGTCACATTTTGGCCAGAAATACGCCTTTTTGGTTACTGGGGTGAAAAAAAGCGTCTAATATATTGCACATCTGGGATTACACATGGAAAAGTGATTGTCACATTTAGGCCAGAAATACGCTTTTTTGGTTACTGGGGTGTAAAAAGCGTCTAATATATTGCACATCTGGGATTACACGTGCATAAGTGAGTGTCACATTTAGGCCAGAAATACGCCTTTTTGGTTACTGGGGTGAAAAAAGCCTCTGATATACTGCACATCTGGGATAAGACGTGCATAAGTGAGTGTCACATTTAGGCCACAAATACTGCTGTCATATAGAGTTAAAAAAAATAAAAATTTGTGCAATACCCTACATCAGGGTTTTTAGTGGCGGTTAATTTTTTTAACAGACTTAACCACTTTTTACTTTGCTTTGTAAACGCTAACTATGAGGCAAACATCTAATAAGGGACGCGGTCATGGTCGTGGTGGTAGTGTTGGTGGAGCCTCTGGTGCAGGGAGAGGACGTGGCCGTTCTGCCACAGCTACCTCAGGTTCCAGTAGCCGCCAGAATCTACAGCGATATTTGGTCGGGCGTAATGCCGTTCTAAGGATGGTAAGGCCTGAGCAAGTACAGGCCATTATTACTTTTCATTTGATTTGTTACTGTTTTGCTGCATGGTTGATAGGGTTTCCGATGTTACACATGAGCAGTGGCAACTTACTACTATTATGCACTGATATATATACCGGCCACAGGGGGTATTTCATCCACACTTGTCTGTACTTCCCTTCTGGGTTTTAAATTTTGTATTGTATACTTTTTTGCATATATGTTTAATAAAATGATTTGCATTAACATCACCGCTGGCGTGCTGTGCATTTATAGGAGTTTAGGTATATATGATGTCTCTATTGTTTGGACAGGAACCAAAGTGCAATTTGAGGAATTTGTGGAGTATTTGAATAGCACCAATACTATGAACATGAAGTTTACTAGAACTGGAATTTTTGGATGTCAAAGTCAGAATACAGGGGGAAACACTAGTTACAACAGTGTATAGAAAAAACACTGCCACAAAATCCCTTCATGTTAAAACAGCTATCCCATATGGACAGTTTGTACGCTTAAGGAATATTGTGAGTGATTGACCAATTTAGAGACCTAAAAAATATGACTCTTGGAGAGAGGTTATCCAGAACGAATAATAGATGACTCTTTTCAAAAGACCTTAAGAAGAGATTGGAGAAACTTGGTCATCAGTAGGAGAAGGAAACAATAGAGAGAGAAAAATGAATGAGTAGTTTCTACTTTTAAAGGGAACCTGTCATGTGGATATTTGATTATAATCTAACTAATTATATACAATCATTAACTACTAAAAAGTGCCTTAGATGTATTCACTTACTGGTGTGACAGATGGTTACCTTATAATATACACACAAAGATGCCACATGCCGCATGCTAATGAGCTGATTTGAGTCCAGCGTGATGTCATTGAGTCCAGCGTTTATTTAATTCAGAGCTATAGCCACTCCCCTGCCCACCTGCTGCTGATTTATATGGAAAATAACTGTCAATCAGCAGCAGGTAGGCGGGGAGAGTCAGGAGCTCATGAATATTCAGGACTCATCATTATGAGCTGGAGCTTTTCAATACAAGATGTTGGCAGATTGACTGGGTCAATTAAAGAAAGTGACCCAGCATTTTGCTAAGAGAATCAGTCACTTATTTATGTTGCCCTTAGTTAGAACACCATAAAACTGGTGACAGGTTCCCTTTAAGTACACTTTCATGGCCACTATAATAAGTGATGCCATTATACTGTAAACAATTGGCATATATTAACACATAATGAGGCCCTTAAAGAGAAAACCAGCAGGCTTCCATTGGAAGAGTTGCACCATTAAGTGTGCAGTCAGTTCTAAGACAGAAGGAATAACTGGTTAGAGAAATGTGCTCCTCAGGGAAACTACAAGTGTGTTCTGCATATAAGTTTGTAATGAAGACAAAGTATTTAAACATAGGAGGAATCCAGCATATAGCGAGACAATGTATCTCATGTGAAACACAATATCTGGCATATGTTATTTTGTGCCTATGTGGCAGATGTTACATAGGTAAGATCATTGGATTTCTGTATGTCACATTCAGAGAACCTAAGAAATCAATTTAGACAGGCATAGGCTCACCAAGACTTATAAAGCATGTAAGGACAATGCATGGAGGAGATTTGTCCCTCTAAAACAGCGATGCCCAACCTGCAGCCCAACAGCTGTTGCAAAATGACAACTACCAGCATGCTTAGACTGCCTACAGCGGGGCATGGTGGGAGTTGTAGTTTTATAACAGCTGGTGGGCCACAGGTTGAGCATCCCTGCTCTAAAAAAAAGCACTAACACAGCTATATGAACTGAAAAAATTAAAATAAATAAATATTACTCTAGGAATGCAGGGAGTAAAAACGAAGATGAAACAATTTTAAATCAATGTGTCAGGAAGAGGTTAAAGAGGGAGGATTCCAATAGGTTGCCACTGCAGTCAGTGGCAAAACAAAGATCTGCCATGTATTTGAGTCAAGAGCAAGGCCTAATAGGCTGCCTGTCAGTGTATCACAATAACAGTATTGTAGTATATTACAGAAGTGATTAAATTGTTAAATGTTTACAGGGAGTACAACTAAAATCCTGCCATTTCTGGCACATGTTAAGCCTAGATATGTTAAGACTTCCTGTCTCTTAAGAGCAGCCACATGGGCCACAAATACAATGGACATGATAGGACCTCATTGACTTATAGGGGAGAGTTTTCTAGGCATGCTCTGTGATCTATGCAAAGGTCAGAAGGTTTCTGACAAGCTGTGATATGACCTATGTTGGATCCTGCGTTATCTATATAAAAGTGTTTTTATATAGATAGTGACATACATATAAAAAAAGTCTCCAAAAATGTATTAAAGAATGTTTAACATAAAAATTTGATTTGAATAATAGGTTATTTTCGGATGCCACAACCCCTTAACCCTTTCAAGACAGGGTGGTATTCCATATTTTTTTTTCATTTATTAATTTTTTTGCTTGTTTTTTAGCCATCCCAAAACCATAACACATAGCCGGATGAGGATTTTTTTATT
Organism: Bufo bufo; assembly: GCF_905171765.1. Taxonomy (NCBI): domain Eukaryota; kingdom Metazoa; phylum Chordata; class Amphibia; order Anura; family Bufonidae; genus Bufo; species Bufo bufo. The sequence continues at coordinate 420,308,788 of NC_053393.1, forward strand.
TTTTTTTGGGGGGGGGGGGGGACAAGAAGTACTTCCTAATGGCATAATTTTCAGTTACATAGAATGTGGTGGGAAGCGGAACAAAAAAATTCCAAATCAGGTGGAATTATTAAAAAAACACACCATTCCACCACTGTTTTATAGTTTTTTTTTTACACCATGTTCTATGCAATAAAACTGACCATGAATTTTATTGTCCGGGTCAGTACAATTATAGCAATACCAAATATGTATAGTTTTTCTTCCATTTTAATGTTTTTGGAGTTGTGTGAGGGTTCATTTTTTGCGGGGAAATCTGTACTTTTCATTGATACCATTCTGGGGGGCGCAAGTGCAGACTATGAACTTAAAGTGGCGCTGGAAAAAACCAAAAAGTGGCCCCAATGTTGTAAGTGGGTCTAAATTGACAGAAGGTGGGGCAACACATGTAGATGGGGTCAATATAAGTTGACTGGGTCAGTAATACCATAGTGCAACACAGAATGCCATCTCGCCATGCCCCTGTAGTATGTACCTGGCCAGCGGCAGTGAGGAGGGCTCGGCTAGCCCTATGGGACATAGAAAGTTCCCTGTAGGCTCTATGGCCAGTCCGTTCCTGGGGGTGTGTATGACTTTTTTTTAATAACTTTTTATTCATTTTTTCGTGGGAGATGAAATGACCAAAAAATGGCTAATAGCCAATTTTGATATTTTCACATGTGGCGATGCATTTATGTATTTTTATTTTGATGAATGGTGGTGATTTGAATTTTTATATTAAATTTTTTTAAGATTTTTAAAAATGTGTCCTTTTTTAAACTTTTTTTAATAGTTCTCATAGGGAATTATGACAGCCAATCATCATTAGATTGCTTGTCTCATTAGCATTGGAGTTTATGAGCATTATATTATGTTGCTATGGAGCTCCATAAGATCTAATGTGCGGCAACCTTGCACCACTCCTGAGTACAGAGGCTGCCACACTCTGCTGTACATCCAGCTTCCTCGATCCCAACCGGGGGAAACATGTACACTGCTGGGAATGCACACTTCTGGTCTTTAAATTCCCAGATACCATGGTCATATTTGACCACTGCATCTGAGTGACCTAAATGTATGTGAATTACATTATCATTGATCGCATACATTGGTCCTGGGTGCCTGCTGCTTTGCGAGCCGAGCGGATGCTATTTTACCGCTGACTTAAATTTATATGGGGTGGTCAGGAAGGGGTTAAATACAAAAGTGGGACCAAAAAAGTAGAAAAACATTCAACAGTATTTTCAAAAATTAAGAGATCCTCTTTCTCTTGTAAATGTTTAGGAAAATATAAAAATGTTTCACAAACTATGCACATTACAGTAGATCTTGCTGTAGCTATAATAATCCATATTATAAAATAAAACACACAAAATAATGTGTGCTTTGTACAAGAAGTTGAATGTTATAAAAAATGCAATAAACAAATGCTGAAATGCTTGTTTTACACCCCCCCCCCTTCAAAAAAATAAATAAAAGTCATTTAACCTCTTTCTGACATCCGCCATAAATGTATGGTGGATGTTGGGTCTTTAAAGATTGAGCCGGCTCCAGAGTGGAGGGGGAGCCATAGCTGCTAGGTACCTACTGTTTCATGTAACAGACACCCGTGGCTAATGTCCATGATTGGCAGTAATGCTGACCAGGGACACTTAACTCCTAAAATTCCATGGTAAAATGTGACAACTGCATCTTGGAGGGCTAAAACCCGGACGTGTGCACTTCAGGGACAAGAATGCTTTCCCATGGTTAAGATTTGGAAAGGATTCTATGCTGGTAATGATTTTGAGTCTATACTAGGCTTTCAGGCTTATTACCTGTATGTTATATTTCAGGCCAGCAGGTGGCAGCACTGTACTGTAATATACTTATTTATATATAGAATAATGAAGCAAATTCCATTATTCTATAGAAATGGTTGATGATTGCAAGTTGGAGTCCACTTAGGGATATGAAAAAAAAAAATTAAACATTTTTTTTTTAAGTTTGAAAAATATAAAAAAAATATAAAAATTCTAATAACCCCCTTTCCCCAAAATTAAAATAAAATGATCAATTTAAAAAATATATCATAATGGGCATCACCGCGTCAGAAAATGTCTGTACTATTAAAATATAAAAAAAGAAATGTATCCCATATCTTGAATGGTGTAACAAAAAAAAAAAGGACAATTTGCTGTGTTTTCATAATTACTTTACTTCCCAAATTTTTTTATAAAAGTGATCAAAAAAATGATACACACGCCATAGTATTAACAAAAACTACAGATCGTCTGGCAAAAAATTAGCCCCCACACATCTCCATACACTTAATTATAAAAAAATATTATAATGTTTATTAATATGTGTATTAATAATAAGGATTAATATGGAATGTGTTATATCTGGGTAACAAACAACAAATACTATTATGAATTCCAATAGACAGTAAATATACTGCACCATATTAGTTACGGTGCTGTATATTGAAAACTCAAGGAAAACTATTTTCTTGGTATTTGTACAACACATATACGGTTAAGTAAGGACACATTGACTTTTCTATTCTTCTCCCATTTTATTTAATTCAGTTACCTCATCTGCCACAGAATGTTTTAATGGCATCAAGCTGTGATAATGTGAGCAGTTCAGTTACCTCATGAAGGCAGATGGAAAAAATTGCATTTTTATAGTTTTAATACAATTACAACACCAGAGTGTGTTCTCCAGTTTCCTCGTGATCATGTTTGGAGAAGTATTATATTGCCTTAAAACTAGTTTGGCTTGGCTAAGTGTTTCCACTCATATCAGATCAGTGTTATTATTTTTATTTCTATATAAATTTGATTGGTTGCGTCTGAAAGGGGTCTTCCAAATAAGAACCACTCTATACATAAAACATGTAAGAGCTTTATATACATGAATATCCTGAGGCAATGTTGTAAAAAGCATGGGACATAATTCCTCCAAAACAGTGTAAGATACTGCTGCATTCCCCTTTTTTCTCTGTTTTCAGCCATGGCAGCGTGCACCTGCGCATTGGGAGGTGCTGATTAACCCCCTTTTCTTTGCAGATTTACAGCGCTGGAGATGTGGCACTCCAGTGAGTCGTGCACTCCTGATTAGCCTGTCTGCCCTATAGGCTGATTTTAATTAGTTTCAGTATAAAGCTGTGGCCTGCTCTCACTACATTCATTGGTAGCTGTCTGGCACATGGAAAGGTGTGGAGTGGGCTCAGCATGCATGTTGGTACCTGCATCCCTTGTAAGTAATGGAGGCTATTTTGGCACCAAAAATTGTAAAAGGCAGAGTGGACCCAGCATGCGGATCCAACACTCCCTGAACTTTATGGCGGACATTATGGCGCATAACAGGTAGTATTTAGTGTTAGGACCCGTCTAACAGAGATCGCCTTGACGTCCGGCAGACGGGCTCAGATGATTTTGCACAAAAAGCATTTGCCAAGCATCTCACTTTATAAATAAGCGTAGCATTAGCACTATAATATATTTTTTGTGACTATGTAATTATTGTACTTTATCTGGTTTGCAGGGTGCTGCTGCATACCCCCTTTTTTTTCCTCTGATTATAGGAGAGTATACTGTACTTTATTCCATAACTGCATCTGTGTGATAGTTATATAAAAGTATGGTTTCAGTGGAAGCAGAAATAGTAATAATGATAATGAGATGAAGATGCCACCTCATCAGGTATATAATTATATCTAAACTGCTCTACTCATTGAAGACAATCCCTATGGCGTGGAGTCCCACCAGGCATGAATTTTCCTAATTTGAGGGATTATAATTTGTCTTGCTTGAGTCACCATTTACTGTATTGGATTAATAAAAACTTGTATTATTCTAACCTACCCCTTGAGGAGGACTTTACCTCTCCATGGGATGTCAGGGTAATTGTCCATAATAAGATCTTCTTACCATCTTTCATTAAGAGCTCTTTGGTCTTTTGCGATACTATTCTAGAACGAAAGATCCTCTGCAAATATTTTGGCCTCTCATATCAAATTTCCAAGCATTTACCACTGTAGGGTAATCTGAGCTTTTTGCCTGGACATGCTAATAAATTGTTCAGAGTCTGGTCTGAAAGGGGTATTAAGGCATTGGGAGACCTGTTCCATCAAGTGGAACCACTCTGGGCTATTCCTCAGGTTTGGTTTGGCAGGGACTCACTTTTGCAACTTCAACAAAATAAGTCCTATTTCAAAAACTTACTTGGAGTGGGCCCCCAATGTCCTTGACTCCTTTATTTGTAGATCTCAATGACCTAGTGTATCCTTATTATACCAGGACCTATATGATAGATTTCTCACAATACATCCGGATAAGGTATTTAAAAAATGGGAGTCCATTTTGAACACTGGGGAGGTCAATCATCTGATAAAACAAGTGATATTAGCTATACAGTCACAAATAGTGAATGAAACATAGAGGGAAACACATTTAAAATTCTACACCAGGCTATTTACTCTTTAAATTTCCTAAGTAATTCAGATAAACCAAACCATTGATGGAGTGGCCATCATTTGCTCAAAAGTCCACTGGCCTATACCATAGATTGTGTTCCTGCCCTCGTTTGAAAAAATTCTGGTAGGAGATGGGTCAACCTATGGGTAAGGTTAGCACTTTCCGTGGCCCAATAGAGAACACTATGGTTCTCTTTCATTCAGGGTCTTTATCTAACGGACAAATTGGAGGCGCTCTGTCAAAACCTGCTAAAGGCCATACTGTCTTGATGGCAGTGAAGAAGTGCATCTTACAACATTGGCTCTTTCCTGTTGTCCTGGGAGTGGATTAAGTGGTGGCTCGGATGACCAGGGTACTATTCCTGGAAAGTCTGGAAATACTAAACCATCGAGAACAAATGACTAAGGTTTTTTTTCCCCCCATAAGTGGAGAACAGTTATTGAAACCTATCAAACTCGCACTGAAATTGGGGATTTTATGGCTCTTTTTTGTATTGCATTCTGGTATTTGAAGGAGGACTTGAAAGGGACATTGAGTGACCTAATTGTTGGGTTGAGGATTACTAGAAATTCTTAATAGTTGATGCTCGGTGGAGGATGGGGGCACTCAAGCTTCAATAAGGTTGGAACGGAGTAGGGAGGGCTAGGGTTATTTTATGTATTGTATGTTTTATTTTATTTTTTAAATATTCTTGGCAGGAGACTTTTGACTAGGCATGCTGTGGTCATTTTCAAGGACAAGTAATCTCCTACACATTTCTCTATTATTATTACTATGTGTAATTTGAGGCATAACTTTTTATTTTCTTGTTTAAATTTTGGTATTTTGTCATGAAACCATAATAAACAAATATTTAAAAGTTAAGAGTTTAATACCCAGTCTGCACATTGTCAATCTGCAGGCCAATGTTCCACAGAGACTAAAAGATCCTTTGCACAGGTCAACACAGCAGGCAATGCCCAGTTTGTTCCCAATAATTGCCTGCTCATCAGACGAGGTGAGGGCTGCATTTACATGCAGAAATCACCTCTACTGTACTGGGACAATGGATCGCTTCTGTATAGCTAATCTCAAAAAGAATCAAATTTGCTGCCCAAAAAAGATGACTTAGGTAACCTCATCACAGGGCAATTATGGGAATAAACATTTTAAGTAGATTGTCGGTGGATTTGCATGGATTTTTTTTATGGAATTTGACAGTATCACATCTGAATTTTAGAAAAAATCTGCTGTGTATGAATTTACTGAAAGATAAGCTCAGGTAATACTGCCAGTACTAATAAAACATTAATAATGATACAAAAAATAATGTTTGTAATAAAGTATACAATTAAATGGTATATCTGTACATTCTACAGTGTATCATTTCACAAACATGCCTGTCTACTTTATTTATGTTTTGTCTTATATACTAAATTTATTATTTTAGCTTATTTAAAGAATTGTAATGCAATCATGCACTGTAAGCTGTTGTGAGTGTCCTTAGAATCTGATGCACTAGATTTCAACACCATCTAGTGAGTAGATTAGGAAACTGCATGCATTTTTCATGTGTAGCTTGTAAACCGGTTTACCAATTATTCCTCTCTATGTTATCTTCTATGGAGGAAGAAATACATTTCCCATTCCCGAAGTAAATCAGTTATGTTATTCCTGCTTAAATAGGACAACAGTAATAATTGTATGAGGCATATTTTGACTCAGGATGAAATCTAGGATTTCCAGTTGTCATTATGGGGTACATGTACATTAGCATTTATATTTATACATTTTTTTTCTTATGTGGGATATGCAAAATAAAAAAATAAAATGTTTGCCATTTACCAATCATTAATAATGTATTCCCCATTATTTATATGGTGGCTATGCACACCATGTGGGGACATTTTTTATTATTGCATTCTACTTTTTTTTTTTTTTATATTTTTTTTTCAATATTTTTTTTTTATTAACAATTTTTAATAGTTTTTCCTCTTCAGCTTTCAGTTTCACTGCATCTGCATAGTATTGTTTCTCCTTTGCAGTAAATCCATCAGAGCAGCGCTCTGATGGCTCGATCTGTAGCAATTATTGTCTATTTCCCTGATAGCTCATAAACAGTTATATTTTTATCAAATAAATAAGAATTGTGAGCTTTTAATAAAATCAAGAAAAGTACTATAGATTGAACCATCAGAGCTGCTGTCTGATGGATTCACTAAGAAAGAGAACAAGAGTCTGCAGATGTAGTGAAGCTGAAAGTTGTAGAGGAAAATGTGTAGAAAATTTTTAATAAGGACCAATTGGAAAAATTATTTTTTAGCCCAAAATAAGTAAAATTTATTATCAAAATAATTGGCCCCAAAACTTGTCACTTATCTTCAGGGTAGGTAATAAGTATTTAATCAGTGACCCGATTGTTAGGAGTCTTAGGACCCCCACCGATCACAAGATTAGGGGTCTTTTGTCCCTTCATTCATATCTATGGGACTGGCTGAGCATTATTCTTGGTGTATTTTCAGCCGTCCCATAGAGAGGTATGGAACATCAATGCACATGCTTGCCAGCCACTCCATTCATATTGGGAGGGGAGACAAGACCCAACAGTTGGACCCCCCATCAATCAGACACAACTTGTGGATAAACTGTGAGTTTAAAGAGTGGAACAACCTCTTTCATTTTTCTGTATAAACAATTACAATTAAGGGGATACCACCAAGGAGCCTATGATTACATATCCATATTGCAGTCTGATAGAAGTGGCGGATAGGGTGAGAATGATGATGATAATGATTGTATATTGGAGAGGACTTGGGAGCCAGATTGTGGTGCTGAGGAGGAAGTAACATCAGTGGTGGCCATGATGGCGGCAATAAAGAGCAGAGGCAACATACAGCAAGAACCTCCGTAAAAAAAAACTAGCAAGGCCAGATTTACTTCTGATATGGTCAGCTCAAGAAGTAGTGGTGCCACTGATACTGTGGGTGCATACTCAAAATGTGCCTGAGCCAAACTTGGCTGCTGCTGTGTGTGAGAAACTCCTGTCTGCAGTTATTCTCCACAGTGCCGGAAGAAAAAAGCATTACCTTGTTCAAGATCTGCAGGATTAAAATAAGCTGTGGGCTTTCAAACACAAATAGAGCAGCATCACCACTTACTGTGGGAGAATAGAAGTGGGGCCAGCTCTCGAAAGAAGAGTGTCCTCCTTCTCTCGGTCTCCTTTGCTGCAGCCAGGCCGCATTCATGTGCAGTATAGTATCCTTGTCATCCTTAGTTAATGCTTCTCCCACTCAGATTACTCTTTCCCCTCCACCGCCTACTCTGCTTCGTTGTCAGCTATTAATAATAGAATGTGTGCCCAGGAAACAACTGTATAAGCCCAAATAGTGGATTCTGCTGCGTGCTCAGCCTCACTGGAAGATACCTAGCCAACAATATTTTTCCCAAAAAGCTATGCCTGCCTGGTGGCAACGTTCGCCGCGCCTTTCAATTCTCATTGTGGCAAGGTGCATTCAATGGTGGACACCTGGAGCAGCTGTTACAGGCAGGGACAGTATATGTCTTTCACTGCCTACTGCGTTAATGTTTTTTTGAGGCACTAGTGAGGCAGCACCAGAGCAAGAAGGTGAGGTGAGGTCCTACTAAAACCTCCACATTTGTGCTGGTCTGGTTACCACACCAGATGCTTATCCACCTTCTCCACTTTACATTCTCCTGTCCTCAACAGAACCTGGGCAGAGTGTTGCACCCACTCTCCCTGCCTCCTAACATCAGGGCCGGTGCAACCATATAGGCGAACTAGGCGTTCGCCTAGGGCGCCGGCCTGCTGGGGGCCCCCCTGGTGGGCGACAGGGCGAGCGACTCTTGAGCCGCCCCCAGCGCCGTTACAGGGGGGCCAGGAGGTTCTTAAATATGGCAGAGCAGGCATCTGCTTACCCTGATGGCAGGTGCCTGCTCTGCCAGTAAATTACCCAAGGAGAGGAGGCGGGTGGCAAGGGAGGCTGTTCTAGCAGCTCCCCACTCCTCCCTCATGCGCCCTCTGTGATGCCGGAATATGACGTCATTCTGACCCCAGCATACTAAACGGCGCACTGGAGGACTGATGAGCTGCACCACACTGGATCCCAGGGAGGTGAGTGTTTAACTGAGTGAGTCTCTGCCTGTGTATTTATGTCAGTGAGTGAGTGTATGTATGTCTGTCTTTCTGTCAGTAAATGTATGTGTGTCTGTCATTGAGTGTCTGTGTGTGTATGTCAGTGAGTGAGTGTATGTCAGTGAGTGTGGATGTCTGTCGGTCAGTAAGTGTCTGTGTGTTTGTCAGAAAGTATGTGTATGTTTGTCAGTGAGTATATGTGTGTGTTTGTCTGCCAGTGAGTGAGTGTCTGTCAGTGAGTGAGTGTGTGTCTGTCTGTCAGGGAGTGTATGTGTGTCTGTCAGTGAGTGTGTGTCTGTCTGTCTGTCAGGGAGTGTAAGTGTGTCTGTCAGTGAGTTTCTGTGAATGTCATTCAGTGAGTGTCTGAGTGTGTGTCTGTCTGTCAGTAAGTGTATGTTTGTCTGTCAGTGAGTGTATGTGTACGTCATTCAGTGAGTGAGTGCGTGTCTGTCTGTCAATGTGTGTGTGTCTGTCAGTGAGTGAGTGACATGAGGGGGCGGCAAAATGGATATTTGCCTAGGGCGGCCAAAATCCTTGCACTGGCCCTGCCTACCATACATGTAAAGTAAAGAGTTGCCATGCCATGCTAGAGTTAATTGGCCTGGGTGAGAGTAGCCACACAGCCAATCACTTGCTAAAGTGCATCAAGAAGCAAATATCCACTGACTGTCTCCTCAGTCCTCACCAACTCCAACTGGACATGGTGGTCAGTGACAATGGCAGGAACTTTGTGGCTACGCTGCATTTTAGGAAATTACCCAGTGACTATTTTCTGGCACAAGACCACCTGAGAAGAGAGCTTTTGTTGTTTGAGGTTTGCAGTGGCAGCTCATTAGAGATGCCTGTCCCATACTCAGCCCATTGAAGAGGCCAGTATGGACAACTGCAAAATCAACAATGTCACCTCCCTTATATCTTAGAGCAGGTGCTCACGCTGATGCAACAAGGGATAGTTGAATAAAAACAGCTTATGCTAGCCAACTTATGGCTGCTGGGGACCCATACGGAGAAAGGTACATGGAGGAGGAAGTGAAGGATGAAGATAAGGAGTTGCCACTGGAGTTGGAGAAGGGTAAGCCATTGGAGGAGAAGTCACTTGTGCTGACAATGACACCAACAATGATGAGCAAGCATCTCAGTGGATTTTCTGACATGCTGACGAGAATGACAAGCAGTATGCTTGCTTGCTTATGTTATGACAGGTGTATCCTTTCTATCAAGCAATCTGATGATTATTGAATAGCCATGCTTTTAGACCCTCGCTGTCAAAGCAAAATGGGGGAATACTTTCCCATTGCCAGGAGACACCTTGTATGCAGCTTGCCACAGTTTTTGGTGAGTAGAGGCCTGCCAACCACATGTCTGAAAGAGAGGCCCCTCTCTGCCCTTCAGAGAGTAACCCACCTCCTGCTTTCTCTGATACCACAAGCAGCAAAAACCAGTTCAGCATTATCAAACTGATGAAGAATTTTTTCCATGTGCCTTACTGCCTGGATATTCATGTTCAGTCCTACCTGGACACTGACCGTTCACTGGCCAATGCTATGTTCCCTTAAACTATAGGCTTCAGGGCAGCCAGTTTGGAACAGTCGCCAGTGGCCAAGTATGCTCTCTCTATACCGTCTTGACCAGCCTCCAATGCCATCTCAGAGAGGGTTTTGAGTGTAGCATGTGGCATTGTGATATCAAAATGCATGAGGCATGAATCCGTGGGGATTTTTACACACATCTGTCTGAGGTCAATGAATAGATATTCCCTTGCTGACGGTGCCCAATTATGCAACTGCTGCCGTCTGCCGGCCTACCATCATGTTCCATACTGTATGGATGCTTCTAACACTGCCTTCATGCCACTGCTGCTGTCTGCCTGCCTGCCTATTATCATGTAATATACGTATGGCTGCTGCAGCTGTCATCATCATGTCACTGCCACTGTCTGTGTGCCCACCATCGTATTCTGTACTGTACCGTATATCTGTTGCTGCCATCATGCCACTGCCGGTGTCTGCCTGCCTACCATCATGTTCCATACTATATGGTTGCTGTTGCTGCCATTATGCCACTGCTGTTGTCTGCCTGCCTATAACCATGTTTTGTACCGTACTATATAAATGCCACTGCCACAGTCTGCCTACCTACCATTATGTTCTGTAGCGTATGGCTGCTGTTGCCATCATGTTGCTGCCACTGTCTACCTGCCTACCATCATGTTCTGTTCCATTAAATCCACTCTTTTGTCTGACAATTAACATTTGTGCATGTATAAATATGGGCAAGCCCCTGTTAGAGCATAATTATTGGATGCTTATGCATAACAAGCCACTGTTTCTCATAACATTAACATGTGTGTGTATAAACAGTTGAAGACATCCACCCCTATTAAGACATACTGTAATTTTGGCATGCTTAGTGCCAACAAGCCACAGTACTTTTTCCATACCACTTTGTGTGTTTAAACACCATCTGCCCCCCATAAGGGTCAAGTCTGAATCAAAGTGTCATATACAATTTTCAGGCCAATTTGAGTATATTTGATTTGTGTAAAATCGATTTGAACACAAAACAATTTTTCAGTTCAGTTCTGGGCACCAGTCCATATAAAGGATTCTCTGCAGCTTGAAAAAGTACAGAATAGAGCGACTAAACTGATAAGTGGCATGGAGGGTCTTAGTTATGAAGAAAGATGAAAAGAATTACATTTATTTAGTCTTAAGAAGAGACGTCTAAGGGGAGACATGATTAACCTATACAAATATATAAACTGTCCATACAAAAAATTTGTGATGAGCAGGAGGTGCCATATTCGATTTCGATGAAATTCGCGAATATTCGCTTGAATATTCGTCTCATATTCGTCGAAATCGAATATTCGTCATTATTCTAGTTATCGCGATTAATATGCGATTTAAATAATCGCGTATTGCGATTTTAACTTAAGGTAACTTTCCTATTGGTTTGAAATCTAGAATTAGCGAAGATGACGAATATGACGAATGTATTCGTCATATTCCTCATAACGAAGATAACAAAGTATTCTCCATCTTCGTTTTAGCTACCTATTCGTCAACTTCGCTAATTCTAGCAATCAAATAGGAAAGTTGACTATAGAGACAGCTGTGTTTAATTCGCTATGCGATTATATTACTTTGCTTTTTTTTAAAATAAATAGAATAATTATAATAATTATCAAGTATTATAATTATTTTATTTATTTTAAAAAAAAGCAAAGTAATATAATCGCATAGCGAATTAAACACAGCTGTCTCTATAGTCAACCTTCCTATTTGATTGCTAGATTTAGCGAATTTGACGAATATGGAGCTAAAACGAAGATGGAGAATACTTTGTTATCTTCGTTTTGAGGAATATGACGAATACATTCGTCATATTCGTCATCTTCGCTAATTCTACCAAGCCAACCATAGTAAACCAGGTCTAAGTTGAAATCGCAATGCGATTACTTCAAGTTATATTAATCGCATTACGATTTTAACTTAATTCTCACATCCGACAGTACATTCTAGTATGGAGGCGTTCCCATGGTGATGGGGACGCTCCATGAGCACGGAAGTCGGCAGAAGCGGCAACGGGCACTGACTGGAGCAGCCAGGAAGCCAGGAATCCTCAGGACAGGTAAGAACTACTTTTGGGAAGTGGAAAAGAAAAAAATATAACAATAGAAAATAAAAAATAAAAAATATTCGAAATAGCGAATTTATAGTTCTATATTCGAAATATTTGCGAATTAGCGAAGAGCCGATATTTGATAAAAAATTTCGCTATTCGAATATTCGCGCTCAACACTACTAAAAATACGGTGAAAAACTGTTCCATGTCAAATGCCCTCAAAAGACAAGGGGGCGCTGCCTCTGACTGGAGAAGAAAAAGTTCAGTCTCGAGAAGTCAAAACTTTACTGTAATAACTGTGAATCTGTGGAATAGATGTGATCACGATGTGGTCGCAGCAGGAACAGTGGACATTTTTAAAAAGGGTTTAGATGAGTTCTTGAAAGTGAACAACATTAATGCTTATGAAAACGTGTAGAAATCTGAGTCTTATTTCCTTCTGGGATTCTCGTCCCCACCTATCCCTTGGTTGAACTTTAAGGATTTATGTCTTTTTTCAACCATATTAACTATGAAAATTCTATGAATCAGACACAAACCAAATTTCAAGAAGTTTGCTCATCTCTAGTCTAGAGATAAGTTACTATTCTTTTTACTGAAGTCAGTAGATTTTGAATGCTCCTGATCTCTCACCTCATACTTGTCTTTTTCAAGTGCTAGCTTTTGGTACTCAGATACTCCTAGAACTAACAATAATGCAGAATTACACAACAACCAAGTGGTTGCCGAAACAAAATATGGCATCAACACTGGCAGAAAACAAGGTATTAAAATAAAATTAATGATAGATGACAGAAACAAAATGAAAAGGGTCACATATGAAGGAGATGATCCAGCAATAGAGAAGATGTCAGATGAATATCAAACAGGTAGATAGCTGGTGAATGACATTGAACAGAAACATAACAATACTGAACTAAGTCTTATCTAAATTCAACCCAGTGATCAGCCAAGACAATACATCTCCTTAGCAACAGACAAATTGCAAACACAGTAAACATGCCAAACTCTGTGCAACTACAGATCCCAGAATACACAAACTACAGGGTGGGCCATTTATATGGATACACCTTAATAAAATGGGAATGGTTGGTGATATTAACTTCCTGTTTGTGGCACATTAGTATATGTGAGGGGGAAACTTTTCAAGATGGGTGGTGACCATGGTGGCCATTTTGAAGTCGGCCATTTTGAATCCAATTTTTGTTTTTTCAATAGGAAGAGTGGTTTTAACGTAACTTTATTCTTTCATGAGTTATTTACAAGTTTCTGACCACTTATAAAATGTGTTCAATGTGCTGCCCATTGTGTTGGATTGTCAATGCAACCCTCTTCTCCCACTCTTCACACACTGATAGCAACACCGCAGGAGAAATGCTAGCACAGGCTTCCAGTATCCGTAGTTTCAGGTGCTGCACATCTCGTATCATCTGAAGGCAATCGTCTATGCTGTGAAGATACGAGATGTGCAGCACCTGTGAAGAGTGGTAGAAGAGGGTTGCATTGACAATCCAACACAATGGGCGGCACATTGAACACATTTTATAAGTGGTCAGAAACTTGTAAATAACTCATGAAAGAATAAAGTTACATTAAAACCAAGCACACCATTGTTTTTCTTGTGAAATTCCCAATAAGTTTGATGTGTCACATGACCCTCTTCCTATTGTAAAAACAAAAGTTGGATTCAAAATGGCCAACTTCAAAATGGCCGCCATGGTCACCACCCATCTTGAAAAGTTTCCCCCCTCACATATACTAATGTGCCACAAACAGGAAGTTAATATCACCAACCATTCCCATTTTATTAAGGCGTATCCATATAAATGGCCCACCCTGTAGATCAAGAACAGTATAACAGAACCGGGGAGTAAATGCACATGGCATACACTATACTTTACCACTAAAATGGAATAAGGCCTGAATATATAAAATATATATAATCAGCAACTCCACCCAAATCAATAAGGCAAAGCTAGGCAACAAACAAACTCAGATACAAGGCAGTTCCATAGCAATTGTCCCAAAAAATTATTAGTAACTAGGTGAGACACCCTTGTTGCTTGTATGCTTGTAACATGTGTTGTATAATGCAGTCATTACCATAATTATATGGTTTATTACTGTATATTTATTTAAACACTAATATTGAGATTAAATTTGGTCCATGGGCAAAATCTGTATGGCGTTTCCATGCACTCTTCCTGCATATAGACACAGATGTCTATCTTAGATACTTTATCTTTTGTTATTTTATTTTCACTGCAATTGTTGCTGCTAAAAGTTTTTTCCCCTGTAATAGTTACTATATCACTGAGACTTTCTGGCACTAAGGAGACATTTTCTTGGAAGAAAGTAAATAAAGAATATGCCATTAGTCCTATTTTTAGGAGCAAAAAAGTACTACTATATTTCTGAAATAAAAAAAAATTCAATCTAAACTACCAGGTTTAGATCTTTAGAGTTCCTCAGGCAAAGCTATTTGACTTCCGAACAACACAATATTTTCTAAGGTGAATGCAGCACAAAGTTCAAAGAAAAAGCACATTTGATACAATTTGGAATCTTGTTTTTCCATTTCGTAGACAACTCTCTGCAAAATTAATATTTTAAAGGATAACTGACATATTTTTATTTATTTGCTAGTTTATTAGGACTAGGCATGTATACCTGAGTTAGTCTGTCAATGATTGCTAAAAGATCTGTAATTACCTTATAATAACAGCTTTCATTAATGTCTCCTGTCCCTTTCCACTGCTCCCTTAAAAGACCGTTGCTATGGCTCATCTGTCTCCGGCTAGAAAGACAGAGGGGTGGTCCTTCACACTGCATGCCTGCATTAGGCTTCAGAGTGAGGAGGCGTGTCTCTCAGTAATCCAATCTGATTGGTTGGCAGGAAGCTGATGGCTACAGCAAGTTTGTATGTGACCTAAGGGAATGCAGTTTTGGCCTCAGAGAACTGGCAGAGGAGCCATCTTGAGAAGATCCTCATAATGTAGGATTCAACATAGCTGTTATTAAGGGGAAAACTCAAGGAAAACAGTGGTAAGTGAAGAAACTAAGGATTGCTTTATGCATAATGCTGCTGCAGCAGTCACATATGCAAAATTTTTATTTTTTTTTGATGAAAACATGACAGTAATCCTTTAAATCCACATGATTTTCAGATACCAGATAAAAAATAAGGATATTCATTGTTCTTTGACCTAAGCATAAGGGACAGCTTGACAGTGATATTGATGGACAGTAATTACAGTATCCTGCCTATGTTTAGAGATTCAATAACATTAATGTGTGAAAGTTTGTTTTTTATATTACCCTGTTTTTAGTTAGCTAGATTATCTTTGTCTAAAAAAAAAAGTTTCACTATAAAAGTATAAATAATAATTTCTGGTGTGGCTCTTGTGATTCCAAGCCCCTTTTTTATTTCTGTTGAATTTTCAATGTTCTCTGCACATTGTGCTATAATAGTCTGAGACATTCCCTCTGTTCTAGGCTAGTCTACCAAGAGCAGGACACGTCTTATACTATCACAATGTGTATAGGGTAGTTATTGAAGCTGGTGACCATTTGACACAATAGAAGAGGGGGCTAGGAAATAGAAGAAGCACACCAGAAAATGTAAAAAAAAATATAGCACCAGGTATTTTAACTATGTATTTTTCATGACATTTTTATTTTGAACTCTAACATTTTTAATACTTTTATAGGTATGTAGGTAAGAGGAAAAAACCCTTTGATATATGTGGTGGCATTTTAATATTTTCAATATTTGCTTTGTTTTTAGGGTAATATAAGGATATTTTTTTTATTCCGCCCCCCCCCCTTCCTAATGTTTTAATAGAATATGACCCATCTATGTATGCATACAGTGATTTAGATTTATTTCACCCCTAGATAAGATAATATTCAGGTGTAATTGTATAGGCGTTGCTGCTGTAGATTCACCAAAATCCTATTTACTTTACATCTTATGGGGTCTTTGGAACAGGGTATGGAACAGTGCTGTTGTGCTGGCATCCTGTGAGAGCTGCTGCCCGGTTGTTCCTTGCAGGCTACTCACTCAAGCAGCCCTCCTCTGATCTGGTCACGCTTTTTCCTTGGCCAGTGGTGGTCTCGGCTGTCGGCACATGTAGTATCTTCTGCAGTCTGTGGCCTTACTTGTTGCAGGGATCTCCTGCTGTCCTATAGGTAGTAAACTCGCTCCCAGCCTCTTAAATGGCCAGTGAGTGCATGTCCAAATCCTTCCCCAGCCTATAGCTGGCCACCCCAGGGTATATAAGCCAACTTAACCAGTGGCAGGGTGCTTGAGTTTTAGTGTGTAGTATACCATTGAAGGTGTTATATCCTGTCTGACTGCCTGTGTACCAAACTCCTGCCTGACAACTGACTCTGACTACACTCCGCCTGTCCTGACCTTGCCTTTTCCTCATATTGCTCTTTAGTCACCTGACCCGACTTCAGTTGTGTCTTCTGGCTACGTTAGTGCTCCGCCTGCCCTGGCCTTATCCATATTCTGGCTATGCTTAATGCCTAGCCTCTTGGTGTTGTACACCAGTGTCTCCTTTCCCCATAGGTCAGCTGCCAACCACACCTGGACTATATCTGGAGGTAGTAGCCCTATCCCCTATCCCCTATCCAGATGTCTGTAAAGGGTTTAAAGGGTTAATACTGTGGGGCTCCTGGGATAAAGCTCTTAATATTA
Source organism: Bufo bufo (assembly GCF_905171765.1). Taxonomy (NCBI): domain Eukaryota; kingdom Metazoa; phylum Chordata; class Amphibia; order Anura; family Bufonidae; genus Bufo; species Bufo bufo. Next base: position 420,325,733 of record NC_053393.1, read on the forward strand.
ACTCAGTCAAACCAGTTAGTTGGTACAGTGGTATATAACAAGTGCATTGGTAAGACTGGTTCCTTTTAAGACTTTTGCACTACCTATAGATATGGGGGAATTTATTATGAGGGGAATAGTTGAAGTAAATTTTGCTTGAGTCTGTTTTGGAGTACTTTATGCCACATTTATCAAATGTCTCATGTTACTTGATAAATGTATCTTATTCTTAAATCTAAAACTTTTGTGTAGAAAAGCTACTCCAGTTTCCCTCCTCCACCCTCCTACTGGAGTAAGATTGCAGCTTTAAAAAAAATTAAAAATGCCCACTGATAAATCTGGAGTGAAACCACCAACCACACCACTTTCCCACCCATATTACAAAACCAACGTGAGTGGTGTAAAAATGTAAAACGTTGCAACATTTTTTTAGTGAGTGAAAAAAGTTTCAAAAGTGCTATTTGCGACTTTGTAGAGACAGAATTATGGAGTGAAGGAATGATATATCAAGGCGATGGTGTTCTTATAGTCATTTCCCTATGTAAGAAAACATGCCATACCTATATGACTGTGGCCCCAGAGAGCTTGACTCAAGTTCACAAAGAAGTTATTCAAAGAATAAACTATCACTTTTAGCTCTTTGCGTTTATTTACGTGAGCCTAACTTTAAAAAAAGATAAGATCAATTAAAACGCCAGTATTGAATTGAAAACCGCAAAAAAACAAAGATGCAACATCTTAAAAGAAAAGAATAACGAGCATACAGTGTACTGTAATACAACTAAAGCCACTGGTATTATTTTACTTCTTCTTTTCTTGCTTGCATTCACCCTCATTTACCACATGAGGGAGTCAGAAACTTAATAAGCATTAAACAATGGCTAATTTTCTGTTCAGTGTTTGTAAAGTTTAAATCTAAGCTAAAGAAAGGACAGACCTAATCCTTATCTATAGAACTCCATTTAATGCCTACCTGGTTCAGTCTTTGCCAATATTCTGGTCCCTTATTTTCTATTTTTCTTAAACTTGGCGGAATGTACCAAAAACAGATATTTGCATATTCTGGCTATAAAAGTAAGAAAAATACATAAAAAATACATGAAATGCAAACTAAAATAATGCATAAAAACAATGTTACTAACATGTACAAAATCTACATGTCTCTACAGAAGTTCTATGCTTATAGATATTTAATTCAGTTTTGGATCTTATATTCTTTATATTTGTTGAACGAATAGCAACATTTTGTGTTCTACTATATATATAACAGACTTTAGAGTGTTATTTATTTTATTAAAAGTTAGAATTCTGCAAATTTGCAATTTGTAAATAGTGAGAAAATGGAGGGAGCATAGATTGTTTATACAGTATGTGTGATGAATACATTTTTCAGTTATTTCATTATAATATTATAATTATGTTTCCTTTAAATATAGTTAATTTTCATTTTGTGTGAGAAATCTTAGTTTTGAGGTATATGACTGAGGTATATGGCTTTTCAACTCTGATGAAACCACACACATAATATTCAACCGTTATTAGAATTTTTCCCTTTATGACCAAGAGTGATTCAATAATAGAGCGGCCATAGGGAAATAAAATGGCCACTATTTCTCTTCCAGCCTTTTGCCTGCTATAGCTAAGGCACATGCATACAGGCTGCTGTAGACACAGGCTGAAAAGTCAACTTTGACACAATTATCTTGCTCTTTTATACAATACCCTCAGCTTATTACTATAGCATTATAATAGTAATGCCTCATGCACATGGCACATTACAGATATATGTTGAACAGAACTGTATTATGTCCCCTATAGAAATCTATGGGAGACATACAGAGTGTTTATCTCATGGATTCACACAGTATCATGAGGGGAAACCAACTATGGCACATTTGTAAATCACATATAATTCCTGAACAGCAAACATATAAAGGTGTATCAATGAAAGTGTTCAGTGACGTTACATAATTGATGATTTGGGAAAAAAACATATATAAAAAACATATCGTATTCATATAATATCAAATATGGACACTGCAAGATAAAGTGACAAAGTGCATACAACAAATAAAATATAATGTACAATACATTACATGAAAGCCATGTAAGTGCAGAATTAAATTCATCTGTATCACATACATGTGTAATCAGTGCATATACGTCATCAGTGCACAAGTAAGTAGAAGGAGAGGACATATTCGTACCTGGATGAACGATGGCGCCCACATACACCATTGCGCAATTTGGCGCGTTCAGAAATTACCATCGCGCATGCTCCGGCTGCATTACATCATCAAACAGGGCTGGATGGAAGAGCGCATGCGCCGCATGGTCGCCATCCTCACCCATTGACTATCGGCAAGAAAAAGAGGCACAAGCGCGTCACAGCTCCTTCTACAAATGCCGCCAAATTTGGAAAGGGATCATTGCCAGTCATTCTCTAACATCCTTTCTAAGTGAATAAATCACATCACGGTCCCCATGTGCTCACAAATTACAAGCGCCAAAGCTAACCAGTCACTATGGATTAATTCCAGTCTCTAACAGGTCAGGTGAGCATCCATCCCTTCCAAGATGAATTGCCCTACCACATAGGGGACCCCGAGTGGTGACAACACGTCAGTGCCAGCACCACCACGAGTCCTCAACCTGCCAGGTATCGTGACTGAGAGGGTTCTCCTCTGTCAACTGTTACAGTTGCGCTCTAATTAGCACTCGGCTATGAAGGAATATGTAAGGAATCCTGCTGCATAAAAACCCAAAAAGTACAATACATACTATTTCCTCACTTATAATATTCAAAAAAAACAACATATTACTAGAACAAAAAGGAAACTCTCTTGCAATGCAGTCGGACATGTAGAAAAACTCTTTATTAAAAGAGTTCCATTTAAATAAAAAAGGGGGTAAAGAGCATTATTATTCACAGTGGGCACAGTTTTCAGCCAACCTCCAGGCACAGTCCTTGTCCACACAATCTTCTCCCAAGTGTGTATAAGTGTCTAGAAAAAGTGAAAAAATAAAATGAATAAGAATAATATAACTTATTACTACCACAGTACAGAAAAAAAAATATATATTTTGATTTTACTTTCTTAACCAATGAACCTGTCTCCCACAGAAAGGAAGCTTCACGTACACTACAAGGAAATAAGGGCAAACCAACCAGTACTCACACTATAGCACCATATCTGTATTCAATGTTCAATCCATTAGGATGAAGACTATTTAAAGTCTGTATCCAATATAGTTCTCTTTTAGAGAGAAACACAATTATAGATCAGATTGCAATGCCACAGAGGGGTGGAGACCGTGTGTCTCTACTCAAAAAAAAGAGAACTATATTGGATACAGACTTTAAATAGTCTTCATCCTAATGGATTGAACATTGAATACAGATATGGTGCTATAGTGTGAGTATTGGTTGGTTTGCCCTTATTTCCTTGTAGTGTACGTGAAGCCTCCTTTCTGTGGGAGACAGGTTCATTGGTTAAAAAAGTAAAATAAAATAAAAATATTTTTTTTTTCTGTACTGTGGTAGTAATAAGTTATATTATTCTTATTCATTTTATTTTTTCACTTTTTCCAGACACTTATACACACTTGGGAGAAGATTGTGTGGACAAGGACCGTGCCTGGAGGTTGGATGAAATGCCCACTGTGAATAATAATGCTCTTTACCCCCCTTTTTTTTTTAAATGGAACTCTTTTAATAAAGAGTTTTTCCACATGTCCCGACTGCATTGCAAGAGAGTTTCCTTTTTGTTCTAGTAATATGTTGTTTTTTTGAATATTATAAGTGAGGAAATAGTATGTATTGTACTTTTTTGGTTTTTATGCAGCAGGATTCCTTACATATTCCTTCATAGCCGAGTGCTAATTAGAGCGCAACTGTAGCAGTTGACAGAGGAGAACCCTCTCAGTCACGATACCTGGCAGGTTGAGGACTCGTGGTGGTGCTGGCACTGACGTGTTGTCACCACTCGGGGTCCCCTATGTGGTAGGGCAATTCATCTTGGAAGGGATGGATGCTCACCTGACCTGTTAGAGACTGGAATTAATCCATAGTGACTGGTTAGCTTTGGCGCTTGTAATTTGTGAGCACATGGTGACCGTGATGTGATTTATTCACTTAGAAAGGATGTTAGAGAATGACTGGCAATGATTCCTTTTCAAATTTGGCGGCTTTTGTAGAAGGAGCTGTGACGCGCTTGTGCCAATTTTTTCTTGCCGATAGTCAATGGGTGAGGAACATGGTGCGCGCAAGCTCCGCTCTGGTCATAGGATGGCGACCATGCGGCTCATGCGCTCTTCCATCCAGCCCTGTTTGATGATGTAATGCAGCCGGGGCATGCGCGATGGTAATTTTTTAACGCGCCAAATTGCGCGATGGTGTATGTGGGCACCATCGTTCATCCAGGTACGAATATGTCCTTTCCTCCTACTTACTTGTGCACTGTTGACGTATATGCACTGATTACACATGTATGTGATACAGATGAATTTAATTATGCACTTACATGGCTTTCATGTAATGCATTGTACATTATATTTTATTTGTTCTATGCACTTTGTCACTTTATCTTGCAGTGTCCATATTTGATATTATATGAATACGATGTTTTTTATATATGTTTTTTTCCCAAATCATCAATTATGTAACGTCACTGATCACTTTGATTGATACACCTTTATATGTTTGCTGTTCACTTTGTACCAATGCTTGAGAAAGGCTCATGTATGAGCAGAAACGTCACTCTGTGCCACTTTATGGGTAAACAAAGTTTTTTCATTGACTATTTGGAAAGTCTACCGGAGTGCAGTCAAATTATTCGTTATATACTATATATATATATATTATAACATATGGAGTACAATATTTGCTAAGCTTAAAGGGATTCTATATTTATCAAATATACACCTGTAATTGCATATAATTATAAAAAAAATTGTATAGCCAGTGAACTATTCAATAATATGTATCTGTATAGTGCCACCTTCTGTTTGTTCTTTTCCTTATTTTTGTGTCTGTCTCACTGAGCTAGTCAAACAGTCTCATTTTAAAGGCTATGTACACCTTTTGAGGCAATTTTTTATTGTTGGATTGTACACAATTTGAGCAAAAATCATTGTTCTTTATTAAAACTTTTGAACCCCTTTCTCTGTACAGCCTTGAGATTCTCTGGTAGCGGGATCTATATTTTTATTGTTTCTCATCACTCAGCTCAGCTGATGGCTCCTTATTGCTAATCTCTAACCTCCTAAACATTATAGCTCATGTCTTATCTTGCTGATTAGAATGTGGTTTAAATAAGTGTTTATGACCTTTAAGTAATTTAGAGATAAGGTTTATTGACCGGCATAAAGTGAAAGTTAAAGCAGGATTCACATATCTAGACAAACAGTTAACCCTTTGTTAAATAATGGCAGAATATTTTTTAATAAAGACTAATTGAAAAAAGATTTTTAGCCAAAAATGAGTAAAATACAATCATAGAAACATAGAATGTGTCGTCAGATAAGAACCATTTGGACCATCTAGTCTGCCAATATACTGATTACTATGGATAGCCCCTGGCCCTATCTTATCCAGGAATCTAGATCTCACAGACATCTATGGAAGGCAGCCACAATGCCTATGGAAGACATCAGGCTGTCTTCCCGGCCAATGGGTCCCCATCACAGCAGCGTGTGGACCCAGTGGGGACGGGTAAGGAGCGATCTCTCTCCACACACATGCCGTGGTCAGCGATGACCGCGACACAGCAAGGGTTAATGTGCCCGCATCTGTGTTTTCACAGATTCCGGCGCATACAGCAGGGGTCCGGCTATCACTGACTGCCGAACCCCTGCTGCTGATCGGGCGGGCGCAGCTCCTTCACCCGCCCGATCAGTGTGCTGTAGCAGTAAGGCGCTGGTCAGGAAGTCACTTCTTGCAGCACCATACTATTACGCCACTGGTCGGGAAGGGGTTAAAACAATTTAGATTTTTTTTTTTAAATGGGACAATCCCTTTAAGTGTATGGTGCACAAAGTCAAGGGTAGACATCTAAATCCTTATATACCTCCCAAAGAAGTTCAAATCCATCTCTCTTCTTAATTTCTTTAGCTAGATATCTGTGGAAGAAAATGAAATGTTTGGTTTGCTATTATAGTCAGTGCAACTGAGTGATATACTATATACCATATACCATGCACACAAATAGTAAAGAATACGTATTACATATACATTGAAACATCTTTGAGATGACTACCCAGTGAAAAATGGTGTTGTAGTGAGTGGTCCAATATTCGAAGAAGTTGGAAGAATATAAAATGTGTTGTAGAAATAAAAAAAAATAATAATTAAGGGCACACTTAAAGAGATTTTCAAGAGGATTACTATAGTTTTAACAGCTACCGTATGATCATATAATTGTTTACCTCATGCACATTTTCCACAAACTTTTTTTCAACTTGGACTCTCCTGACCCGTTTTCACCATGTAAACAAACCCCTCTGGTTTATTCCCATAATGCTGTATGTAACACTTCCTGTTGCTCTATCCAACCAAGCCCATAATGCATCTTTGCCATAGCTCCTGACAACACCCAGTTAGCTTATAGCTCCCCCCACCCAGCTAGTTACATAGGCACACCCCTATCACTGCTGCTTTAGCATGCCCATGGACATAACATCACAGGGAATAAGAAAGAGATGTATAGAAATGGTCAAGCGACTACAGTCCAGAGTAGAAGATATGAGAAATAAAGGCGAAAAATACATTATAAAATTACAGCTACCTTCATAAATTGTCATTTTAAAGGCTGTTGAATCAAACCAGAAAACCCTCTTTAAAGCATCACAGTATATAACCCAATGTCACTTAAATTTCAGAGATATTAATTTGTCCATTTAGGAGGCATGCACATCAATTTCACCTGCTTTTGTGTAAATAAATTTGACACTGGAGAGGCAACAGAAAAAACAACTCCCAAAAAGATGGTGCCCATAGACAATTACTCCTTCATTATCCTTCCTGGCTATTTTCTACTTTTGAATTTTGCAAGTGTTCTTGCCACTGCTGGCGGCATGAGATAGTACCTTCAGCCCAATAAGTTTGCAATTGTAGTCCTGCTTCTCCATAATGGCATATCCATATGTATCATTACAAGAAGATGTGTGTGTCTCCCAGCACAGTCTCAGTGACATGGACATGATTCCAGGACTTGGATCATTACATGTGAAAGGGCCATAGAAGGGCATAAACCCAGCATCAGAATTGCTCCTGCTATCTTCTTCTTTGTTTGATGAAAAGCAGAAGCAGGATTGCCAGAGCCCCACAGAATGACCTCCAGTGGGCTCCTGGTCTGCAAAATTTTGACCACATTTTCAGAAACAGACTCCATGAGGGTGGCATGAGGTTTAAACATCCTGTAGTGGGACCTGTTCTCACAGCCCAGTACTGTGCAGCTCAACTGGCATTAGCTAGAGAACATTAGAAATTGGCAGATCTGCCATTACCACCCTGTTACTTCCAAATATAACAGCAAGTTCACACTGAGCACATGTGACAGACATGAAAGAGTCTGGAGACGCTGTGGTGAACGTTGTGTTACCTGCAACACCATCCATGATGAGCAGTTTAGGGGTGGGTCAATGATGCTCTGGGTGGGAATATCCTTGGAGAGTAAAAAAATTAATAAAAAAAAATAAAAAATACTTGTGATAGCCGATGGTACCCTGACTGCTGTTAGGTACTGGGATGAAATCCTCAAAGCCATTGTCAGACGTTACACTGGTACAGTGGGTCCTGGGTTCCTTGTAGTGCAGGATAATGCCCAGTTTCATGTGGTCAAAATGTTTAGGCAGTTCCTAGATGACAAAGACATTGACCTAAATCCAACTGAGAGCCTCTCGGACATGAATTATGAAGTCACTCAAATTGGATCTGCTTGTGATGTGAATTTTTTACTTTTATTTTCAGTATAATTTGGGATTCAACCTTCAATTGTTTGAAAATTCTCTAGAATGGTCATATTAAGATGGTAGAATAGATTAGCCAAATTAAAGGGTTACTGAAAATCTGAATGATTCACATTTTGCAGAATCAATAATCAAAGATTGAAAATACCCAAAAACTATATAGTTCATTACTCATGTACAGTAAGGCGAAGGTGGGATAAGAGGAGTAGCACAGACAGAAAAAAGATGGAGCAGGATATAGAAAGGAAAAAGCTAGAGGAGGCTACCAGAACCATAGGGACCATTCTGTATAAGTAAGACAGGGGGTTATGGGAAGGAGTATATGGCAAAGGGATGACAAGGATAACATTATGTGAGAGAAGGGGTACCTTTGGGAGCAGAATATGAGAAAGGTGTGTGTGTGTGTGTGTGTGTGGTGGGGGTCACCATGGGAAGAAGTATGAAAGACAGTGGAGAAACCTCAGCAATATGTGAAAAGTGTGAGCGAGAAAGGAGGGGTCGTCACGGGGAGCGGTATATGAAAAAGGGTGGAAAGACCAATGGGGAGCAATTTGTGAGAAGGAGGAGAATTCTTTATTGTTAGTAGTGTGGGAGTGTAGTGAAGGTACTGGAGGATGCTGTGGGATGCTCTCTAGTATTGTGTGAGTGTACTGTGTGTAGCCAGTGCTTATGTAGCATAGTGTTTTGCATAGTGTATGTTATGTGTGTGTGTGTGTGTGTGTGTGTGAGTGTGTGTGTGTGTGGTATGCAAGAGTTAAATAGAGGAGTCTGTTAACTGATTTTTATTGTTTGGTCTGATCTGAATTTGCTTAAGGGGCCTGCTTTGACATCTCAGTAGAGAAAAATGCATCAAGGTTGTCCAAGGGAACATGGCTTCTTTTTTTCACAGAAACAACACCTCTCTTGTCCATAGGTTGTGTGTGGTATTGCAGCTCAGTCCCATTCCCTTGAATGAGACTGCCCAGTGGTGCTGTTTCTAGCATGGAAACAGGCATGCCTTCTAGCATCTTACAAACTATTTACAGCTCAAGAGATTTATAGAGGGCCTTCCTTTCCATTTCTTGGCTTTCATATCTTATTTGAGAGCACTTAAGTCCTAAAAGTCAGATAATGGAATTGAATGCTGGGGGAATTAATTCCTTGTGTCCACAGAATCTGAGTACTTTATTCCCTTAAATAACATATATTAAAAGTGATAACATTAAAAAACAAAACAGATTTTCCAGAGTAGACAGATCACATTATAGTTGTCAATGTTTAAAGGTTATGTACAACTTTGGGGGCAATTTTTTTTTATTATTGCATTGCACTCATAAAAATAATTTTTTATAAAAAATATGGAGCCCTTTTTTCTGTACATAGCTGAGATGCTCTAGTAGCAGCCTCTGGATTTTCTCTCTTTTCCGTCAGTTCCATCATTATAAATACTCATTAAAGCTCAGTTCTTATCTTATTGATAATAATTTGGCTTAAATAAGTATTTATGACCTCTTATTAGTTTAGAGATAAGGTTTGTTAGATGACAGGCACAAAGTGAAAGTGAAAGTAACAGTCACACAGAAGATAGTTAACTCTTTGTGACAGAACAGCTCGATATTTTTAATAAAGTAATATGATTTTTAGCAAAAAATGATTAAAATGCAATCATAAACAAAAATTGCCTCCAAAGGTGTACATAGCCTTTAATTTAGCTCCTAATGGGTTTTTATAATCTTATGGAGCCTAAAACTACATACTTAAATATTTTATTTAATTAAAGAGATATTTCCATCTTGTAATTTAATGGCGCAGCACTACAGTATAAACTCAAGGATCCCTGTCAATCCTGAGAATGAAGAGACAAAGCTACCTTCATTTTTCTACACAGCAGCACTTTTCCCTGCCATCCAAAGCAAATGTCTGCAATTTCCAGAATAGCTGGTGGCTGGGAGCTCTGTCAAAAGGTTATAACTATTAAAGGGCTCATAGTGCTGTAAACATGTACTACAAACAATTCTGTGCTTTAAAAGTTGTCCATTAATTGTGAACAGTATTGATTATGACACTCAAAAACTCAAGCTACATTGTAATGCAGTGTTGTGCTTGCAACGTGTCTAGTATTGTAAGAGTAAATCTCATTTAATAACATCTTACTATTTATTTTTATCAGATGCTGTAAGAATAATCAGGATTGAGCAGGTAAAACACTGTGCTAATGAACTGACATTTGAAACAGACGTGGGAAGGAGAAGAAAATAATGCTAACATTTTCTTTTAAACCCCTTGAGGATCTGCACCGTACATGTACAGGGTTGGTGACAGGTGCTGAACCGGTCAGCACCGGTCTCCTCCGAGGTGAGGCAGGGGACACCAGTGTTTGGCGTCCCCGGCCAGTACTGCGATTGGCTGGAACAGCGCTATAGCTGCACAGGAAAGGGCATTCTAGCTGGTGACTGCATGCAGAGAGGGTCTGTGCTTTTCTGTGCTTCTGGTTGGCTTGCTGGGACTTGTGGTGCATCACCACTGCGATTTCAACTTTTCCTGAAGAAAGAAGAAAAGAGGAACATCTGGAATTGCTGCACTGATTATTTTTTTTTTATTTGCAGCTGTTCGGGATCCATAAAAAACCCAGGGACAGACTGTTAGGGACACCAAATGCTAGCTAATAGGGCCACAAAAGTCCTATTAAGGACTGGTATAGGTGTGCTATCGATAGGTGCGACATACTGAGGGGTGTGATATACTTATAATATACTTTCTAACATAGAAAGTATATTATAGTGCATTTGTATTGTGTGGCAGTTGTGTGCGGTTCCGCTGAGATACCGCAGCTAGATAGAGGGACAAACAGTATTGGAATAATAAATTGCAACTGGTGTGAATTACCTGTTGACGCCCAATAAAAAACTGATTGAGGGGTGTGATATACCTATAATATACCTTCTAACATTGAAAGTATAATATAGTGCATTTGTATTATGCAGCAGTTGTGTGCGGTTCCGCTGAGATACCACAGCTAGATAGAGGGACAAACACTATTGGAATAACTAATTGCAACTGGTGTGATATATCTGTTGCCCCCCAAAAAATTTATTAAGGGGTTTGATATACCTGCTTCCACAAAATACTGATTAAGGGGTTTAATATATCTGCTTCCACAAAATACTGATTGAGGGGTGTGATACACCGGCTTCCACAAAATACTGATTGAAGGGTGTGATACACTGGCTTCCACAAAATATTGATTGAGGCCTGCAATACAACGGCTTCCAGCAAATATTGATTAAGGGGTTTGATATACCAGCTTCCAGCAAATACTCATTAAGGGATTCTATATACCTGCTTCCACAAAATACTGATATAGGGGATAGATATACCAGCTTCCACCAAACATTGATTGAGGCCTGTGATACACCGGCTTCCACCAAATATTGATTAAGGGGTTTGATATACCAGCTTCCAACAAATAGTCATTAAGGGGTTCTATATACCTGTTTCCACAAAATACTGATAGAGGGGATTGATACACCGGCTTCCACAAAATATTGATTGAGGCCTGCAATACATCGGCTTCCACCAAATATTGATAAAGAGGTTTGATATACCGGCTTCCAGCAAATGATCATTAAAGGGAACCTGTCACCGGAATTTTGTGTATAGAGCTGAGGACATGGGTTGCTAGATGACCGCTAGCACATCCGCAATACCCAGTCCCCATAGCTCTGTGTAATTTTATTGTGTAAAAAAAAGATTTGATATATATGCAAATCAACCTGAGATGAGTCCTGTCCCTGAGATGAGTCCAGCGTGAAGGAGCCCAGCACCGCCCCGCATCCTCAGAATCTCCTCCTTGCTCCCCGACGTCAGAAAGCTAGAGCGCCGAAATCTCGCGATGCGTGAGCTAGCACATGCGCAGTTCGTTCCCTGAGCACAGCACAGGGAAGGAACACTATGACAACACTGCGCATGCGCTAGCTCGTGCATCGCAAGATTACTGCGCTCTAGATTTCTCACGTCTGGGAGCAAGGAGGAGATTCTGAGGAAGCGGGGCGGTGCGGGGCTCCTTCATGCTGGAATCATCTCAGGGACAGGACTCATCTCAGGTTAATTTGCATATGTATCAAATCATTTTTTTTACACAATAAAAGCACACAGATCTATGGGGACTGGATATTGGGGATGTGCTAGTGGCCATCTAGCAACCCATGTCCTCAGCTCTATACACAAAAGTTATGTTTTATTATCCGATTTGAAGATGTGTTGGTGACTTCAGATATGAGGACATTCTTGCAGCCAACCCATCGACAGCCACCCTCCGGATGCAGCATCAAGGAACGCCTAGACCGACAGGTGTCCGACTACATAGGGTTAACGGCTGATGTGGACGCTCTGTCCAGCACTACCCCCTGATGAAGCATTAGCAAAACGCTCGTCGGGTCGCAGGAGGAGAGTATGAATGTATCTTTTGTATGATCATACATGTGGATGCTATTTGACTATGTATGGGCTATAATAGGATATATATGTGAAACGATGATATGCACTTTTGCACTTTATTTTGGTCCCAATTTTGGATCAATTGTCCAGCAATATGTTTATATTTAGCCATTAGCTTGTATCCCCTGCTAGGGCATTGTTAGCCTTGTATGTTTTTGTATCACCTACCATTTTAACATTGAGCTTTTAATTATTATGGAATAATAAAGATATATTTTTGTTACTTTCTACTCGGACTATCTTTGTTAGTGTTATATTATAAGGAAATGTGCTTCATGACGAAGTAATTTGTCATGAAGCAAATATTTTTTGTAAAATTTAGCAAAGCAGCCGAATCAAATTTGTAAGAATTGCGCTTATCTCTAGAAATAACACATGCTCCCTGTATGGTGCACGTCATCAACCTAGTGGTGCACATGCATTCTAAATTAGTACACTGGCTTTCGCAAGGTGTTGTCACCGCCGGCTCTGGGAGAGATCTTAGAAGTTCAGATAGACGGAAGACTCAGGAGTTGATCTGACAGATCTCTATTGTTTTCTTTGTTGCTGACAAGTTTCCACCCCTTCACAGGTGTTGCTCATTATCTGTCAGGTGGCCCCTTTATATGTTCCGCCATTCACTGGTTTCCCTGTGGCTAATAGCTCTTCTGTGGAGTGCTCTGCTTGTGTGGTGGTTCTCCTGTTCCAGTTGCTTCCCAAAGCTAAGTACTTTTCCTTTTCCTTTTGTGTCTGTTCTGACTAGGCCTCAGGGAGACTCTGGCTCCTTAAGGTTGAAAGGAGCCGGTTGCCTCTTTCCCTGTTCCCTAAGCTGAGGGTTTGGTGCAGTGTTTCAGCAGATTCAGGTTCCAGTGCATGTGCATTTCTACCTTTGAGATTTGTACATGTTTATAGCAGCTTAGGGAGAGATATTCAGGGATTGCTAGGAGGTGACCTCTTTCCCTAGGTTTGGGGCCTAGTCTGTTGTTGTTTTGTTGTGGTTCCCTTTGGTTGTCCTTCCTTCCTCGTTCTACCCGTGACAGGTGTTGGCAAAGTCTAGGAGACTGTCCAAGCACTTCAGCCATTCTTACATAGCAAAGAACTCTCTCCTGGACCTGCAGTGACAGAATTGCCTGCCACTAAACCGCTAAATCTGAAATATGCCAACTCGCTGGAATTTTACAATGCATATGCTCGAGCATCTCTACGAGCAGCAGACAACCGTGAATGATTTTGTCATGCACCAGGCAGCCTCAGCATCAGGCAGAATGTGTTGCTTCGAGGTCAGCTCATCTGAGATACCTGTCGGACGCTGAAGCCATTTGTAGAGACCACAAAGTTTGCTAGCAGGGACAACTACAGCATGAACAATGCTATCCCTCTCATATTTATCTTAGAACACACACTGTCAATTATGTAGCAGGGGACCACGGTGGAAGAAGCACCTTGCTACCCCCCCCTATAGCTGTTGGGGACACACCAAGGGAATATGCCATAGAGATGAGAATGATGAGGAAGAGTAGTGGCAACTGTAAGAAGAGGAGGAGGAGTCGTCAGAGGTGAGGGAGCAAGAGAACGATGATGAGGATGGCACCAGCCAAGACACCCAATCATTTCAGTGGGGGGCTGAGCGAGAAAGAAGTGGCTCATCGGGCATGCTGGATCTTTAATGCAAGTGACAGGCGTATTGTTGATATCAAGCAGTCTGATGATTAATGGATAGCCACACTTTTAGACCCTCTCTACCAAGGCAAAATGGGGAAATGTTTTCCTCTGGAAGAAAGAGAAGATAAATTACGTTACTGCCAGGAAACATTGTGTATGCAGCTTGCCGCAGAATAAGGCCAGCAGACAACTGCCTCCAGCGTGTCTGAAAGCGAGGACTATCTACTTTGTATAGATAATCTAGAAAAGGCGATGTAAAGAAAGAACTATGTGAGTCTACACACGGAGTATCCTTTTGGTATATATATATATATATATATATATATACACTGCTCAAAAAAATAAAGGGAACACAAAAATAACACATCCTAGATCTGAATTAATTAAATATTCTTCTGAAATACTTTGTTCTTTACATAGTTGAATGTGCTGACAACAAAATCACACAAAAAAAAAACATGGAAATCAAATTTTTTAACCCATGGAGGTCTGGATTTGGAGTCACCCTCAAAATTAAAGTGGAAAAACACACTACAGGCTGATCCAACTTTGATGTAATGTCCTTAAAACAAGTCAAAATGAGGCTCAGTAGTGTGTGTGGCCTCCACGTGCCTGTATGACCTCCCTACAACGCCTGTGCATGCTCCTGATGAGGTGGCGGACGGTCTCCTGAGGGATCTCCTCCCAGACCTGGACTAAAGCATCTGCCAACTCCTGGACAGTCTGTGGTGCAATGTGACGTTGGTGGATAGAGCGAGACGTGATGTCCCAGATGTGCTCAATTGGATTCAGGTCTGGGGAACGGGCGGACCAGTCCATAGCATCAATGCCTTCGTCTTGCAGGAACTGCTGACACACTCCAGCCACATGAGGTCTAGCATTGTCTTGCATTAGGAGGAACCCAGGGCCAACCGCACCAGCATATGGTCTCACAAGGGGTCTGAGGATCTCATCTCGGTACCTAATGGCAGTCAGGCTACCTCTGGCGAGCACATGGAGGGCTGTACGGCCCTCCAACGAAATGCCACCCCACACTATTACTGACCCAATGCCAAACCGGTCATGCTGGAGGATGTTGCAGGCAGCAGAACGTTCTCCACGGCGTCTCCAGACTCTGTCACCTCTGTCACATGTGCTCAGTGTGAACCTGCTTTCATCTGTGAAGAGCATAGGGCGCCAGTGGCGAATTTGCCAATCTTGGTGTTTTCTGGCAAATGCCAAACGTCCTGCACGGTGTTGGGCTGTAAGCACAACCCCCACCTGTGGACGTCGGGCCCTCATATCACCCTCATGGAGTCTGTTTCTGACCGTTTGAGCAGACACATGCACATTTGTGGCCTGCTGGAGGTCATTTTGCAGGGCTCTCGCAGTGCTCCTCCTGTTCCTCCTTGCACAAAGGCGGAGGTAGCGCTCCTGCTGCTGGGTTGTTGCCCTCCTACGGCCTCCTCCACATCTCCTGATGTACTGGCCTGTCTCCTGGTAGCGCCTCCATGCTCTGGACACTACGCTGACAGACACAGCAAACCTTCTTACCACAGCTCGCATTGATGTGCCATCCTGGATAAGCTGCACTACCTGAGCCACTTGTGTGGGTTGTAGACTCCGTCTCATGCTACCACTAGAGTGAAAGCACCGGCAGCATTCAAAAGTGACCAAAACATCAGCCAGGAAGCATAGGAACTGAGAAGTGGTCAGGTCACCACCTGCAGAACCACTCCTTTATTGGGGGTGTCTTGCTAATTGCCTATAATTTCCACCTGTTGTCTATCCCATTTGCACAACAGCTTGTGAAATTGATTGTCACTCAGTGTTGCTTCCTAAGTGGACAGTTTGATTTCACAGAAGTGTGATTGACTTGGAGTTACATTGTGTTGTTTAAGTGTTCCCTTTATTTTTTTGAGCAGTGTATATATATATATCTGCATTGTATACATCTGCATATTTTTTGACTTTTCAATAGAAAGGGTTTCTGCAATTTTAAAAAGGGTCTACGCTGTAGCATATATACAGTCAGGCCCATAAATATTAGGACATCGACACAATTCTAACATTTTTGGCTCTATACACCACCACAATGGATTTTAAATGAAACGAACAAGATGTGCTTTAACTGCAGACTGTCAGTTTGCATATGTGCCTCCCACTTGTTAAGGGGCCAAAAGTAATGGGACAGAATTAAAATCATAAATCAAACTTTTACTTTTTAATACTTGGTTGCAAATCCTTTGCAGTCAATTACAGCCTGAAGTCTGGAACGCATAGACATCACCAGACACTGGGTTTCATCCCTGGTGATGCTCTGCCAGGCCTCTACTGCAACTGTCTTCAGTTCCTGCTTGTTCTTTGGGCATTTTCCCTTCAGTTTTGTCTTCAGCAAGTGAAATGCATGCTCAATCGGATTCAGGTAGGGTAATTGACTTGGCCATTGCATAACATTCCACTTTTTTCCCTTAAAAAACTTTTTGTTTGCTTTTGCAGTATGCTTTGGGTCATTGTCCATCTGCACTGTGAAGCGCCGTCCAATGAGTTCTGAAGCATTTGGCTGAATATGGGCAGATAATATTGCCTAAAACATTTCAGAATTCATCCTGCTGCTTTTATCAGCAGTCACATCATCAATAAATACAAGAGAACCAGTTCCATTGGCAGCCATACATGCCCACGCCATGACACTACCACCACCATGCTTCACTGATGAGGTGGTATGCTTAGGATCATGATCAGTTTATTTCCTTCGCCATACTCTTCTCTTCCCATCACTCTGGTACAAGTTGATCTTGGTCTCATCTGTCCATAGGATGTTGTTCCAGAACTGTGAAGGCTTTTTTAGATGTTATTTTGCAAACTCTAATCTGGCCTTCCTGTTTTTGAGGCTCACCAATGGTTTACATCTTGTGGTGAACCCTCTGTATTCACTCTGGTGAAGTCTTCTATTGATTGTTGATTTTGACACACATACACCTACCTCCTGGAGAGTGTTCTTGATCTGGTCAACTGTTGTGAAGGGTGTTTTCTTCACCAGGGAAAGAATTCTTCGGTCATCCACCACAGTTGTTTTCCATGGTCTTCCGGGTCTTTTGGTGTTGGTGAGCTCTCCGGTGCGTTCCTTCTTTTTATGAATGTTCCAAACAGTTTTTTTGGCCACACCTAATATTTTTGCTATCTCTCTAATGGGTTTGTTTTGTGTTTTATCAGCCTAATGATGGCTTGCTTCACTTATAGTGACAGCTCTTTGGATCTCATCTTGAGAGTTGACAGCAACAGATTCCAAATGCAAATAGCACACTTGAAATGAACTCTGGACCTTTTATCTGCTCATTGTAATTGGGATAATGAGGGAATAACACACACCTGGCCATGGAACAGCTGAGAAGCCAATTGTCCCATTACTTTTGGTCCCATAACAAATGGGAGGCACATATGCAAACTGTTGTAATTCCTACACCGTTTACCTGATTTGGATGGAAATACCCTAAAATTAAAGCTGACAGTCTGCAGTTAAAGCACATCCTTTGTCTCATTTCAAATCCATTGTGGTGGTGTATAGATCCAACAATGTAAGAATTGTGTCAATGTCCCAATATTTATGGACCTGGCTGTATTTTATTTTTATTATGAGAATCAATAGGTGATGTATGTTCTATCTCTTAAAATAAGTGCTCATACACATTCAATTGCAGTTGGCTGAACACTTGTTTGTATGTGTTCTCAGTGGCAAGAAGGGAGTAAAACAGCTGTCTGTGACCATGCCATATCAAACAAAAGGATCTGATGTTGAAATTTAATATGTATGATCCTTTTGTCCTCTAAAGTCATCTGTTGAGAGTGAATCAGCTCATGAAAATGGTGGATTTGTCCAACTTTTATGTGCATGGGCACCACAACATATGAACACTTTCTGCATTTATAAGTATACTGACAGATTAAAATCACTTCCACAAACAAAATTCTTCACAAGCATTATAGGTTGTTTTCATGTCCTTAAAAGAACCATTTAACAACTAATCAGTTCTAAGCTGTAGAAAAGTCAATGAAATCAAATGATTTTTAAATGGAGAAAAATGAACCCATTTGTCTTAAGTGTGACAGACAAGTGTGATCCCTGTTGGATCTTAAAAATAAAGCTCAAACTAATAACACATAATTGATGTAACTGTACCTTCACCAGGATGACTTGAATGAATGAGCGAAAAAATGACACTTATGTCAACTCAAACCTCAATGATGGCCTCGAGCAGTGGAAAAGAACTGTCCTTAAGATATAAGGTCAGAATACCAGCTCCGAAAGCCAAATCTATTTTAAGACTCTGAGGTACATTAGTTCTGTATCCTTCAAGTAATCCCCAATGTAATATATCAGCAAGACGTGAACAGTTCAGCTAGCCCAAACAGCTGAAAACTTGGATAAAAGAAATCGAAGAAAAGAAAAAAAAAAGAAAAAAAGTTGACAGAAATAGTAAAAACTTATCAAATCCCATCTTGACAATGGCCTTCAAAAGCAAATCAAAGTATTTTGTGTAACTGCATGAGGATTGCTGCTAGAAAAGCTTTGACGGATGCAGTCATCTTATTAACATTATAGTTCGCTGTAAAACAAACTCTAGTAATGATGGTAATATGTTAAAAGGTTAGAGCCAGAAGACAACTGGACAAGATGTGGTACTGCAAAGTGTTCTCTAAAAGCCTTATCATGGAATCTTGTTTTCAATTAGAATATAAAGACAGAATGCTAGAGTGACTTTATTTATTACACCTTACTAATAGGGTAATAGATTGATGCAAAATGCAGCGCAAAATAAGTGATGTCAAGAGCACTTAGCAGTTGGAAAGCAAAGTAACAAATATACCACAAAATGCTTCACTTACGGATATGTTTTGCTTTATGAATTAATTGTTCCATGTTTTAAATTGATGTTAAAAAGAATCTTTCAGCTCCAAAATAACCCCCAAACTAATGTAAGCGGTGTATAGTATAAGTGACGCTGAGTCCAGTTATGTAATTTCTATCTTTATAAGAAATGAGCGAATTTCTTAAAAATTTTATTCAGCTGATTCGCCGAATTTCACCCAAAAATTTGCTTTCTGACTAATTACTTCTCCACGAAGCGCACTTTTTTGCGGGTGCAATGACAGGGAGCTGTGGTAGTGCCGCCCCCGTCATTGTACCCCTTATATGCCACATTCATACATGATCGCGGCATCTGAGTGTACAAACAGTGTGAAATTAACATTTTAAAAAATTACTTCAAACTTACCACGTCCATTTGCGTGCGACAGGCCGGCCGCTGCCATCTTGCTTGAAGATCTCGGCCGAAATCACGTGCGGCGCGAGAATACTTCATCACGCCGGTCGGCGTGGTGACGTTTGACGTCATCACGCCAGCCGGCGTGATGATATAATCTCGCACCGCACGGGATTTTGGCTGAGATCTTCAAGCAAGATGGAGGCTGGCGGCCCTTCGTGCGCAAATGGAGGCGATAAGTTTGAATTTCAGGATTAATCGATTCGCTGACACGAAGCATGAGGAAATTTGGCATCAAAGCGAATCGAATAATTCCTGCATTTTGGATCAAATTCCACTTTGCGGGATTCTATTCGCTCATCTCTAACCTTCTTTGTGCTTCTACAAACCAGCAGTAAAATGGATTGAGAGGATTCCTCTTTGAGTCCTCTCCATTATGTGCATGAGCTGAGGAGTCCTCTCAATGCATTTTACCGCTGTTGGAACACAGTGCTGGAATGTTGGAATGCACGTGAGTATCAAAATAAAAATTACATAACCAGATATCAGTTACACTATACACCACTTATTTTAGTTTGGCGGGTGTTTCAGGGCTGCACCACTTTCCAAGTGGTGGATGCTGCACCTTTCAGAGAACTGATGGCATGTGCCGAGCTGAGGTGAAGAGTCCCAAGCCATCATTTCTTTGCCAAAAAGTCAGTACCAGCCCTGCCCAACATGTAGAACAGAAGACGGGCCAGTCCTTGACCAAAAGTGCACGGCAGCGCCGACATTTGGAACTCTAACTATAGTCAGGGACAATACATGTCCTTTACGTCTCACTGGGTGAATGTGGTTCCTTCACAGCCACACTAGCAACTTGGCTAGGTGACGCCGCTTCCGCCTTTACGTTCTTTACGTTCTCACGTTCTCCTGCGACAATGTCCACCTATGCCTCCTCATCCTTCACCGTGTCCTCAACCTCCACTGCATGGACAAATCACAGTGCCCCTACAGCATACCACATGTGCAAGGCACAGAGGTGTCTCACTGTTCTGCACCTAATTTGCCTGGGCAAATGGAGTCACACAGGGGAGGAACTGCTCTGTGTTCTTCATCAAGAAATCGAATCCTGTCTTTTTCCTCGACAACTCAAAATCGGAACCACGTGACCGACAATGGGAAGAACATGGTGTCAGCTTTGCATCAAGGACGGCTGAGCCATGTGCCCTGCATGGCACACGTGTTCAATCTGATTGTCAAGCGGTTCCTGAAGTCTTCCACCCATCTGCAAGATATCCTAAAAATGGCCAGGTAACTTTGCATACACTTCAGCCACTCGTACACCGCAAAGCATACCCTCCTTTAGCTGCAGCGGCAGAACGGCATCCCCCAACATGGGCTGATATGCGACATTTCCACCTGTTGGAATTTCACCCTCCATATGTTGGACCGACTATACGAACAGAGAAAGGCCATAAATGATTTATTGATGATCCTAGTGGACAGGAATGTGTCAGACAGTGGCAGTTCATGAGTGACACCTGTTGTTTGCTCAGGCCCTTTGAGGAGGCCACGTTATTTGTCAGTCGCCAGGACTACGGGCTCAACAACATCATTCCACTGCTTCATGTCCTGGAACAGATGCTGGTAACAATGGCTGGTCAGGGGACTGGAGACGTGGCGCCTAGATCTCATGGCCACATGAGCCCTGTGGGGGCTGAACTGGAGGAGGAAAAGGAGGAGGACATTGGAGCACAAGCAATGAGTAGCAAAATGGGTGGTTTTTCTACACAGGTGAAAGGAGAGAATGAGCAGGAGCAGCCAGAGCAGCTACAGGGCGATGAGAAAGATGACCCAGACACACCGTGGCAGTATGCAGTGGAGATGGAGGCAGGGAGTCTCTCTGAGTCACTTGCACAAATGGCCCAATGCATGCTCACTTGCTTGCTTAGTGACAGCCGAATTGTCACCATTCGGCAAAGAGATGACTTCTGGCTCTCCACCTTGTTGGACCCTCGCTACCGGTACAAAATAGGGACTTTTTTTTACACCCGCTGAGAGGGAGGACAAACTGAACTACTATAGAGACAACCTATGTAGTCGATTGGCCACTGCCTATCTGCGCCATCGTCCATTCTCTTGCAGGTATGACTGGGGGAGACCTCTGTGCTCACGTTCCTCTGCCATAGCTTCTGGGGCAGGGTGGGGGGGGGTAGGAGCAGTTCCAGCTCCATCAACAGCAGCTTGAGCCTAGAGTCACTGATGAGCAGCTTTCTTCACCCACCTAGTGAAGAAACTACTCACCAGCAGCAGCAGCTAGACCTGGAGCAGGATCTGAGTCAGCAGGTGGTGGCATACTTGAACAGTACCCTGCCACCCTGCATTGATGATCCGCTGGACTACTGGGCAGCCAAACTGGATATGTGGCCGCAGCTGGCAGAGTTTGCCCTGGAAAAGGTGTCCTGCCCGACCAGTAGTGTGGCATCAGAGCGGGTGTTTAGTGCGGCGGGGGCCATAGTTACCCCAAGAAGAACTCGTGGAGAGACTGACCTTTGCCAAGATGAATCAGGCGTGAATCAGTCAGGATTTCCACCCACCAATGCCTGATGCATCAGACTAGGTCATCCATGGTGCCACACCAACACTTTGACAAAAGAGACCGGTTTCTTCTGGCTACCTGCATCAGATACTATTCTGATGCTTCCACCCGCCTGATGCCACACATATGATGCCAAGTGCTCCTTCTTTCACCCACCATCTTCAGCTGGTACTGGAATTGCCACCCACCTCCACACTCTGTCACCGGGTCACTCTGTGGTCTCCTGATGCTGCTGCCACCTCCACACTATGTCACTTTGCCACTCTGTGGTCTCCTGATGCTGCTGCCACCTCCACACTATGTGCCACTCAGTGGTCTCTTGATGCTGCTGCCACCTCCACACTATGTCACCTTGCCACTCTGTGGTCTCCTGATGCTGCTGCCACCTCCATGTTATGTCACCTTGCCACTCTGTGGCCTCCTGATGCTGCTGCCACCTCCGCACTGTCATTGTGCCACTCTGTGGCCTCCTCCTGATGCTGCTGCCATCTCCAGAGTGTCATTGGGCCACTCTGTGGTCTCATCATGCTTCCTGCTTCCACCTCATCACTATGTCATAGGGCCACTCTGTGGACTTCTCATGCTGTTCCCACCCTCCTTACTTCATGACTGGGCCACTATTTTGCCTTTCGGCCTGGCTGACATCATCATTTATTTGACCCTTCTTCTGATCTGTCAGAAGGAAGAAAAATGAGACGCACAACTGATCCTGTCTATTTAACAGCTGTAAGGCCTGCATGACATGTCCCTATTTTGCATCAGAATTAGCTTATGATTTGGTAGCCAAAAGCAGGAGTGGGTACAAAACACAGAAGACAAGCAAATATTCCATTCACGTGTCATCTCTGTTTTGGATCCTCTCCTGTTTTTTTTGCCTTTAGCAATACTGATGGATTACTGACCAAATGCTGACCGAGTGAAGGCAGATGCTCCACAGACAGGATACATTTTTTGTGGGTTATTGTTCTGACGGATCAGAGGAAGGGCAAAATAATCAGTGACGTCAACACAAACTTACTGCTGACACCCTCTCCACTCTGTCAGGGGGGCTTTACGTGTATAAGTGTTTAATATAACATGTTCTGTACATATCTATGTTGAATCAGCTGCCGGCACTGTAAAAGGAGTGCGCTTGTTCTTGACGCTAACATTGACCTGTAAAGCTGAGTTCACACTTGAGTTATTTGGTCAGTTTTGGCCTCGTAACTGCCCAAATAAGTGAAGTGTGCAGTGATTCTAAGAGAGACGCCTGTCATCTGCATGTCATACTGACTCACAGTATTGTTTCACTACCACAGCAGACTCCCTATGCGTGTTACTGCAAGGCACAATGTTCTACACCGCTATAAAGGCTCTCTGTAGCCAGGAAATAGCCTTTTTTTTTAACGCGATTCGCCACAAATAAATTTGTATCGAACTAAATTTTTTCGCAGATTTAGGCGAAACGGCCGAATCAAAATTTTAAGAAATTTGCTCATATTTAATATATATATATATATATATATACAGTACAGACCAAAAGTTTGGACACACCTTCTCATTCAAAGAGTTTTCTTTATTTTCATGACTATGAAAATTGTAGATTCACACTGAAGGCATCAAAACTATGAATTAACACATGTGGAATTATATACATAACAAACAACTGTAAAACAACTGAAAATATGTCATGTTCTAGGTTCTTCAAAGTAGCCACCTTTTGCTTTCATTACTGCTTTGCACACTCTTGGTATTCTCTTGATCAGCTTCAAGAGGTAGTCCCCTGAAATGGTTTTCACTTCACAGGTGTGCCCTGTCAGGTTTAATAAGTGGGATTCCTTGCCTTATAAATGGGGTTGGGACCATCAGTTGCGTTGAGGAGAACTCAGGTGTATGCACAGCTGATAGTCCTACTGAATAGATTGTTAGAATTTGTATTATGGCAAGAAAAAAGCAGCTAAGTAAAGAAAAACGAGTGGCCATCATTACTTTAAGAAATGAAGGTCAGTCAGTCAGCCGAAAAATTGGGAAAACTTTGAAAGTAAGGGCTATTTTACCATCAAGGAGAGTGATGGGGTGCTGCGCCAGATGACCTTACCTCCACAGTCACCGGACCTGAACCCAATTGAGATGGTTTGGGGTGAGCTGGACCGCAGAGTGAAGGCAAAAGGGCCAACAAGTGCTAAGCATCTCTGGGAATTCCTTCAAGACTGTTGGAAGACCATTTCAGGTGACTACCTCTTGAAGCTCATCAAGAGAATGCCAAGAGTGTGCAAAGCAGTAATCAAAGCAAAAGGTGGCTACTTTGAAGAACCTAGAATATGATATATTTTCAGTTGTTTCACACTTGTTTGTTATGTATATAATTCCACATGTGTTAATTCATAGTTTTGATGCCTTCATAGTCATGAAAATAAAGAAAACTCTTTGAATGAGAAGGTGTGTCCAAACTTTTGGTCTGTACTGTATATATACACTGAGCAAAAATATAAACGCAACACTTTCTAAATATAAACGCACACTTGAACTCAAAGATCTGAAACATTTTCTACATACACAAAAGACACATTACTCTCAAATATTGTTCACAAATCTTTCTAAATCTGTGTTAGTGAGCACTCCTCCTTTGCCGAGATAATCCATCCCTCCTCACAGTTGTGGCATATCAAGGTGCTGATTAGACAGCATGAATATTGCATAGGTGTGCCTTAGATTGCCCACAATAAAAGACCACTCTAAAATGTGCAGTTTGATCACACAGCACAATGCCACAGATTTTTCAACGTTTGAGGGAGCGTGCAATTGGCATGCTGACTGCAGGAATGTCTACCAGAGCTGTTGCCTGTGAAATGAATGTCCATTTTTCTACCATAAGCCGTCTCCAAAGGCGTTTCAGAGAATTTGGCAGTACATCCAACCGGCCTCACAACTGCAGACTACATGTAACCATACCAGCCCAGGACTCCCACATCCAGAATTTTAACATTCATGATCGTCTGAGACCAGCCACCCGGACAGCTGCAGCAACAATCGGTTTGCATAACCAAAGAATTTCTGCACAAACTGTCAGAAACCGTTTTAGGGAAGTTCATCTGCATGCTCGTCGTCCTAATCGGGGTCTGGAGCTGACTGCAGTTCGTCATCGTAACCGACTTGAGTGGGCAAATGCTCACATTTAATGTCGTTCGGCACGTTGGTGAGGCATTCTGTTCACGGATGAGTCTCGGTTTTCACAGGGCAGATTGCAGACAGTGTGTGTGGCGTCGTGTGGGTGAGCAGTTTGCTTAAGTCAACGTTGTGGATTGAGTAGCCCATGGTGGCAGTGGGGTTATGGTATGGGCAGGCATATGTTATATAAATATATATATATATATTTGAGCTGAGATACTGTGAATTATTTGAAGGAAAAGATGTATTCTCTTACTTGGATAATGCTAGAGCACGGTTTACCCTCTCCTCTAGTCCTAAGGTCCCTAAAGCCTTCCACATCAGCCAGAATTTGAATGCATCTGCTCGTCTACTGCACTGAATAGACTTGTCCCCGGTGTCATATCGAACATCATAGAATTTATCCTGCTGGAAGAGATAGGAGGCTTCCGCTGAATGACATCTTTTAAGCAAATCCTGAAAAAGATGATGAAACAGACAATGAAACTCTAACAGTGAATTGTATCTATTGTAACTATTGCAACTAAGAAAATACTGTCTTTTTTAAATTCTAGCAAAGGTGTCTAACAATTGAACTGTGATATAACCAGTATGTTACCGTTTATTTTGTATGATCAGGATGAATTTAAATAGTATTTTTGAGCATAGTCTTTGAGAATGTGTTCAATTGAGAAGAAATTCACAGATTTAAACAATGTACTGGGCAATGGCGTACATAGGGAAGTAAGGGCCCCGTAGCAAGGATCAAACCAGGCCCCCCACACAGGACAGAAGGGTTTCCTCCCAAACCCCTTTCAATGACCCTTGGGCCATTTTTTCCACTACCTCATTTGCTAAAAGTAGTTCCTTTAGAGGGTTGAGTCGTGACCAGGTTTTCAACCTCAGTAGAAGAGGGGATATTCCCAACTGGGCCCCCTCTTACTCTGGGCCCCATAGCAGTTGCATGGTCTGCCGCTATGGTAGTTATGCCCCTGGTACCTGGTATTACTAATGTCTCTTTTTTTTTTACAAAGCACCAGACCCTAGATGCAATTGCATTGTCTTCGCACTCTGGACATGGAAATGCTTGCCTGTGTGTGGCTGTTCATATGTAGTTTCCATTTCAGAAAGGAAAGGAGTGGCATACTGCTTAAAAGCAGGATCAGGCAAGTGGTAATGGTGCACTGTGGGTCCCCCATATATATAAAGAATGGGGTCTCTTGATCCTTGTCTGGTACTCCATAAAGAAGTATATGAGTTAGGCCTCATGCACACTACCGTTTTTGTGGTCCGCATTTTTTGCGGCTCGGGTACGGACCCATTCACTTCAATAGGGGGCCGCAAAAGATGCGGACAGCACTGTCCGCATCTGTTGCACCGTTCCGTGGCCTCGCAAAAAAAAAAAAATAACATGTCCTATTCTTTTCGGTTTTGTGGACAAGAATAGGCATTTCTACAATGGGCCGCAAAAAATGGCACGGTCGTGTGCATGAGGCCTAAGTACATGACCGTATGTGTTTTGCGGTCTGCAAATTGCGGATCCACAAAAAAAACGGATGATGTTCTGTATGGCATCCGTTTTTCTTTTTTGCGGATCCGTTTTTTGAAGATTCATTGTAATAATGCCTATCCTTGTCCGCAAACTAGAAAAAAAATAGGACATGCATAATTTTTTTGCGGGGCAACGGAACGGACATACTGATGCGGACAGCACACGGTGTGCTGTCTGCGTTTTTTTTGCGGACCCATTGAAATCCTATCCGCAAAGAAAACGGAACGGACACGGAAACAAACGTTCGTGTGCATGTAGCCTTAGGCTCCATTCACACGTCTGCAATGTGTTTTGCGGATCCATGGATCCGCGAATCCGCAAAACACGGACAGCGGCAATGTGCGTTTTGCATTTTGTGGACCGCACATTGCCGGCACTAATAGGACATGTTCCATTTTTTTGTGGAACGGAAGTGCGGACCCGGAAGTGCATAGAAATGAATAGGTCCGCAATTCCACAAAATGCAGAACGAAATTGCGGACGTGTGAATGGAGCCTTAGCGTGGTGACTGTCTATGCATTCTATCTTCATTGTACTTTATTTGGTTTCTAAAAGGCTATGCTGCTACCAAAATACCCATAAGGCTACATGCACACGACTGTGACGTTTTTTGCGGTCCACCAACCGCAGATCCGCAAAAACGGAAGCCGCCTGTGTGCCTTCCGCAATTTGCAGAACGGAACGGGCGGCCCATTGTAGAAATGCCAATTCTTGTCCGCAAAACGGCAAAGAATAGGACATGCCATATTTTTTTTGCGGGGCCACAGAACGGAGCAACGGATGCGGACAGCACATGGACTGCTGTCCGCATCTTTTGCGGCCCCATTGAAGTGAATGGGTCCGCACTCAAGTCGCAAAAACTGCGGCTCGGATGTGGACCAGAACTACGGTCATGTGCATGAGGCCTAAATTACAGTGGAGAGACACATGAATGACTCAACCGAGGGGGGATTCACATAAGCGTTTCATTTTCCGTTATACTATTCCATTTACATCCGTCCTAATAGAGTTGAATAGACAAAAAAAAGCGGAAATCAGAATCCGTCATGGTTCTATTATTGAATACCTGCAATAAATAAAGAAGATAGAGGAAGCTTTGTCTGGATTCATAGCAAGCGGTTGCCGATTGGTGACTTCATCCCAGCTTCACCCGGTCTCCCAAGCAGCCAGGTCACGTGGGACGCCACGTCGAGGTCTAGCACAGCACGTGAGACTCCGCTGGTGTGCGGCCGCCTGGAATCAGCGCTGCATCAGAGGCAGTGAAGACGGGTAAGACCCAGCTCCTGGGGATCATCTATTGTGGCATTGTGAATGCACTAAGTGACTTTTGGCGTTGTTATCAACTGTGAGTGTTGCCGCCTATATCAATTGGACTTTGACTGAGAACGATCAGAAGATATTGGCATTTAGTGCTATACAGCCCTCATCATTACACCTATACAGGTGCTGCACGTCCATTGATCAACATACATACGTGCCACATTTGAGTGATATATAGCCGGCACATATGCACTACCTTTCTATTGATTAGTAAGGGTCTCAGCCGACAAACTTGCTACAGGAATCACCCTGGGACGGGTGTACTGATACACGGGACTCAATCCTATATATATATAGAGGTCATGTATTTGTATTCAGCCTATATTTTATGTATATTTTTAGGGGATATTTTTAGGTTAAATAAAGTGTCTATGGTTGCTTTTTCAAGTGAGCCCTTTTAAGTGTGCCCCTTCACTGCTTTTTGACATCCACGTTTCACTTTGGTCCTTAGGGTGGGACTTGTAGGTGAGCACCTTATCTCATACGGTGAGAGGTTGAGCCGCTGAGCTTTCTGGTTATTTATTTTATTTTTTTGTCTATTCAACTCAATTAGAATGGATTAAAATGTAATACCTTTTAAAGTGTTCCCTTTGGCTTTCCGTTATAGCAATTCTATTATTTTCCATTTTAATCACATTTGAATGGAATGCTATAATGGAAAGGGAAACGCTAATGTGAATCCCCCCTCAAAAAGGCTGTGTACACAAAATGACAGCTTGCAATCAGACTGATTTTTTAAAACTTTTGTGTCTCAGAAATGGCTTTAATAAAGCGCAATAGAAAAAAATGGTTTGTAGCCCATAATGAGTAAAATGCACTGATAAAAACATTCCCCCGAAGGTGTACATAGCCTTTTTATAAGGAGAGATTCACATCAGCGTTTCCCTTTTCATTATAGCATCCATTCAAATGCGATTAAGGCCTATTGCACACGACCGTATGGCTTTTTCAGTGTTTTGCGATCCGTTTTTCACGGATCCGTTGTTCCGTTTTTTGTTTCCGTTGTGTTTCCGTTTCTGTTCCGTTTTTCCGTTCCGTTTTTCCGTATGGCATATACAGTATACAGTAATTACATAGATAAAATTGGGCTGGGCATAACATTTTCAATAGATGGTTCAGCAAAAAACGGAACGGAAACGGAAGACATACGGATGCATTTCCGTATGTGTTCCGTTTTTTTGCGGACCCATTGACTTGAATGGAGCCACGGACTGTGATTTGCGGGCAATAATAGGACATGTTCTATGTTAAAACGGAACGGAAAAACGGAAATACGGAAACGGAATGCATACGGAGTACATTCCGTTTTTTTTGCGGACCCATTGAAATGAATGGTTCCGTATACGGACCGTATACGGAACGCAAAAAACGGCCAGTAAACGGGAAAAAAAAACGTCCGTGTGCAATAGGCCTAACTCTTGTGTCCCAGAAACAGCTGAACATTTTTTAATACGGAACAATTGACAAAAATGATTGTAGCCCCAAATTAGTACAAGGCAATCATAACAAATATAAAAAAAATACATCAGAAGGTAACATAAGCTTTAACACACAGTGAGATGTTTAAAGAGGGCTTCTTGTCAGTTTTAGTTAAAACTTCCCTTACTGGTTATGCATTAGGGCTGTTTAGGATGGATTAGGGCTTTAGACAGATTTGAATGTCAGTATGCTGTCTGATGTATGAGGCATTTTATGCATGCACAGTATATAATGAATAAAGACTACAACATTGAAAAGAAAATGTATACTATTACGGTTACAGTTATGTTAGAGTGCTTTCATTCCCTGTAATCCAAATAACTCCATATCTGAATTTTCGATATATCATTAATTTTACAAATGCATTCGACATTGACTTAAATAGATCACAAGGATTACGCATGTTTCATCTTTTTTTTTTTTTTTAAGGAAATCATTAGAAATATCTAAGCAGGAAATTAAAATGTGCTAGATGTAGGTCATTGCTTCATCATGAGACTGTCAATAAAATGCTATAACAAAGATGTTCTAAGAGTTCTCACAGCAGAAATCCCATGCCCCCCATTGTTCATGCCGCTGTGGATTTTTTGAAAGTCCGCATCAAGAAGTTACACATATTATTTTTATCCATGGATGGCTGTAGGCCACATTTGTTACCGAAAGCAACTCCTAAGCATCTCTCCCTAGTTTATTGATCAGGATAATTTATTTAGGCAATCGTATGGCACTGTTTTTTGGGCACCGTATAGAAATGTCATTTGGGCTCCATATGATGCATTCTTTGGAAACTGTATGGAATATCTAATGCAGACAATTTTTGCCATAGTTAGAACAAGAAAGTTGGCTCTGAAGGTATTGAAAGATCATTGTATTAAAGGGCATCTATCAGCAGATTTGTACCTATGAAACTGAATGACCTGTTACATGTGCACTTGGCAGCTTAAGGCATCTGTGTTGGTCCCATGTTCATATGTGCCCGCATTACTGAGAAAAATGAAGGTTTAATATATGCAAATGAGCTTCTAAGAGCAATGGGGGTGTTGCTGTTACTCCTAGAGGATCAGCTCTCTGCAGCTGCCGTGCCCTCTTTTAGAGGGCCAGGCAGTGTAAACATCACCATGCCTG
Source organism: Bufo bufo (assembly GCF_905171765.1). Lineage (NCBI taxonomy): Eukaryota > Metazoa > Chordata > Amphibia > Anura > Bufonidae > Bufo > Bufo bufo. The sequence continues at coordinate 420,356,223 of NC_053393.1, forward strand.
GCACTGTCAATAAAAGTGCAGAGGGTGTAGCAGTTGCAGAGAATGCAGAGCCTCTACGAGTAATGGTGACGCCCAGTTGCTTCTGAAGGCTCATTTGCATATATTAAGTCTTTTCAGGTGCCCTTTGATAATATTTCCGGCGGTAATTAAAAAAGTGTTAGGCCGAGTTCACACGAACGTGTGTGACCCGTGCCTGTGCTGCGGCCCGCAAATAGCAGGCCACAATGCACGATCGGCGGCCGTAGGTCAGCCGCATCGGATCGCGGACCCATTCACTTTAATGGGTCCGCGATCCGCCCGTTCCGCTAAAAGATAGGACTTGTTCTATCTTTTAGCGGAACGGAAGTACGGGACGTAACCCCATGGAAGCACTCCGTAGTGCTTCCGAGGGGTCCCGTCCCGTGCGGCCGTTCCACGATTCTGGATTTGCGGACCCATTGAAGTGAATGGGTCCGCATCCGTGATGCGGAATGCACACGGAACTGTGGCCGTGTATTGCGGCCCGCGATTTGCGGGCCGCAGTACGGCCACGGATCACACACGTTTGTGTGAACTTAGCCTTAAGCTGAGAAAGAAAAGCCATGCTCACTGCACAATTCCCCTCTAAGATGGTTGCGCCATGTCTATGACTGCTACAGTACCAAACTGTATAGCGAACCTTGTTGCAGAGAACTAAGCTCTCAGTGGACACTGACTTAGAAAGTTGTCTGATAAGGGGAATTTTTCTTATTAGAAATTGGAGATTTATGTATATCTCCGTTTTCCATCCCTTCTATTCTATTCCTAGCATATTGCCCTGTTTCCCATACAACCCGATTATTCTGTGTATAATTACACCTCTTCCAGTCCTTCATATACCCCAGGAGCAACAACCCTCGCAGATACTTATATATAAAAATAGTTTACTGATAACATAGAGATGACAAAGCAATGGACATTATACATAAAGATACAGATAACACAATATATAAAGGACACCACCACACAGAGCCCCCTCCGTTCCTGCCCACCCTGGATGCTGAGCAAATGTGGCTAAGTACACATATAAAGTCTACTGGGATATTATACTTATATACATACCCACATAAGCACACATATAACTTAGCCTGCTCCTGAAATGCTGTTCATCCAAGGGTGTCCAGGAAGAGAAGAGAGAGCCTGACTCTCAACTTTCACCTATATGTTCCTGTGTCCCAGCCCCCCACCATAGACTCCACCCTGTGACCACCCAAATAAATTCCCCCATCTCTTGGCCAAGAGAATGTTATGTAACTTCTTTTACAGTGTGCCCTTCCTGCCTTAGATATGCTAACAAGGAACACAATGCTACTGGCCATAGTGAATGGGTGAATACCACTGGGTCCAATTATTAGGCATATTTGTGTGGTCATCAGGATGAGGTTCTGGCTGAAAGCCATATTTCCTGTAACACATACCATAGAAATATATCATCCTATACAGTATAAAGAAGTAGGTTTCTCAAATTTTACCCTCGGGACTGGCATCAAGGCTCTCATATAAATGAATAAATACTGACTTCCTGTGTCAACAGCGGACACTGTGAAATCCGGCGCCTGTATCAGAGGTCACATGATCTAACTGCCAAAAGTAACAGCTGAAATGGGCATGGGTATGGAAGGCCAGGTTCACATGGCGTTTTTCCCATCCATTTAACGAATCCCCCAAAAAAATGAAAACATACAGTGGCACCTGTCACCATACAGTTCCATTGTAAAAAAAAAACAAACCTATACGTTAACTTATACATTTTTTTAACCAGATTCTGCAGAATACAAAAGCGTGGTGTGCTACGTTTTTGTATCCTTTTTTGCAAACTTATATGTTAAATAGATGGCAAAAATGGTATGTGAACCCAGCTTAAGGCCTCATGCACACTGTGCCAGTCGGGCCAGTATTAAATTGGTTCTCTATCCCATTCCGGAGTGGAATAGCGGCGCAGAACCCTACGGAAGCACTACATAGTGCTTCCGTGGGGTCTCTCTCCGTGTCTCCGTACCGCAAAAAAGTAGTGCAGTCAAGTTGAATGGGTCCCCAGTGCACGGAATGGTCGAGCAATGGCTGTGTGCATGTGCCCTAAGTTTGTTAAACGAATATTCGTACAGTTTATTATAAACCAGAGGGACACACACCTTTTATGTATGTGCCTGTTCAATACCATCCCCTCTGTTCTGCAGACATTTTGCTGAATTTTTCAAGCAGAAAAAGCAATAACAGTAGTGATAAAAATACCAAGAAATACATATTTCTGATTCAATTAGGACAATAGTGAAGACCCTGTAATTTTTTTTATACAAGATATGTACACTCTTTTAAATATACTGTATTCCCCTTTGAGCATAATTTAGTTTGTATAGTCCAATCTTATTCTGGGCATACATCAAGGTGGCAGACAATACAGTAGGCTGACGACTCATGTACACTGGAGGTTTAACATAATTGCTGCTGCCAGTGATTCTAATCACCCAGGAAACTTTTGTGTAGGAGTGATAGATATAAATAGGCTCAGCCATTGTTCCTCTTTATCATACTTTTAGACCAGCTGCTTTTGCTGGCTTTAATGATCCTATAGCGTGGCGCCTGATCACAAAAAATGATAGGCCGTGCTAAATTTCTAGCATTGTTCCTAGTTTTATGAATAATGAGAAATGTTGCAAATCATTTTGGGCCGTGATAGGAAATTCTTTCACTCTGCATAACGTAAACCAAACCAATCTCTGTAATGATTGCTATAGTCCCCAAAGAAATGCCATCTGTTTTCTATGCCTTCGCTTTATGATATAAGTTGGCTGCTCTGTACATTTCCTCTATGAAAGTTGACTGTGTTTCAACAGAGTGTTAAATACTGGCGGTGGAAAAAACAACGAAAACACAATCCAATCTTCTTCAACAACTAGACAAATTATATTTCAGCAAAGGAAAGGCAGACATTTTCTCGAGATGAAAAAAAAACAAAAAAAACAACAACAGTAATTTCTATATTCATCTATATCTATCAATATCTATTATTGTAACGCCCCAGAGTGGCATTACTACCTTTGCACCTAGCTACTGTCTTTACTGGTTAACCTCATGTCATCATGTGTATTTATTTCAGGTACAAACACAATGTGCATTCCTATTTCTATGTAACTGTTATGTTCACCTGTAATGTGCCTGGTTCACCAGCAGGTAGCAGCAAACATGGCAGAGCTACAGTTAGGTAGAATGAAGCTTTCCATTCCATTCTAACTCCCCTCTGTGGAGGAGTGGGAGGGTCTCACTTCCTGCAGGAAGGGTGGGGACCATTTTCTAGAGCAGTCTAGCTTACCTCCTGCTAGGGGAAGGAAGCAAGTGCTGTTCACGTCGCTGTTGAATGTGCCCAAGCCAAGCCAGCTAGAGCACCTTCAGCTCTGGTGGATATAGAGGCCACAGCTTAGAACCTCAGGAGCCAGGAGGAAAGGTTCCTTGGCAAAATCTAGAGACAGACTACAAAGAGAGAAGTTGAAGCATAAATAAGAAGCTAAGTTATACAGCAAGCCAGTCAGTACAGCAGAGCCAGAGAGCACCAGATGCAGCAGCGACGAGTTTGCCTGCCAGAGTTTTAATGCTAAAGCCTGCTGGGACCAAGATAAAGTTTAAAGATTGTTTCTGATGAACGTTTACCAAAGTAAAGCTGCTATTCAACTTCATCACAAGGCCCAATTATTACCCCCTATTTGCCTCAGAGCCAACTCCTGGCGTCCAGTCATATCCAGGTAGGAGCACCGTGACACATTCATCATTAAGGGACATTGTAGACACCCCTATACCACTCAGTGATTCCTACATCTGGGTACCACCAACACCAAACATCTTAGAGGGCCCTAGGTCGCGGTGAATGCTGCATTATCTATCTAATATCTATTATCTATCTACTATCTATCTATTTATCTATCTTGCTTCAAAAATTTTAGACATGCATCAAATCTAAATTCAGGGGAGTAGCTATAGGATAGGAAGAAATCTGTGCTTAATGGGACCCAAATGTCCATCTATCACATAGGAACACATCAGCGTTATAAATGGCACGCACGTAGAGGGTCTATTTAGTCACCTGCACTTGAGTGCGGGTGAACACGCATAAGATCCACACAAATTTCTGTGTGCAAATCCGCACCAAAATCTGCACTGTCTAACAGCTATTTTTAATGCGGATTTGATGCAGTTTTGTCCCAGATCTCAACCTTCCATTGAAAAGGGTGAAATCCGCAGTTAAAACCGCAAATATAATTGACATGCTATTAAATTTGAAAACTGCACTTTGCTGGTACTGTAATATGCTGCATTTTTCCCGAAAAGGAAGCAGCACGGAAAAACCACGCACATTCCGCAATGTGTGCAGGTGGCCTTATGGATTTTACTCCAGGGACATCAGGACAAACATAGAGGAGATCCAACAATCTTAAAGCACTTACTACTTCTGTTAAAGTCAATCCTTTATTCCCCAAATTAAAAGACAAGGCTCACAAAGGGTGAAATAGCGTTTATTGCCTTTAGGCCAAAGTGACAACTGTTGCTTTGGCATAAACGCAATTGCACCCTCCATGAGTCTTACCTATTAACTAGTGATGAGCAAAATTTTCATAATTTGATTTGGCAGCTTCGGCAAGAAATTCAGATTTGTTACGAAGTACCTTGTCACAAATCACATTTCAATGTATGTAGCGGGCACATTGAACCCCTCAGATTCCACGTTCAATGCTGATCGCGGCATATGAAATTCACATTGAGGCCTTTGAGGGGTTAATCAGTGGTTAAACAAACAAAAAAAAAAAACATACTCACCTCATCCATTTTGATCACAGAGAGGCTGTTGCGACCATTTTAATTAAAGAAGACGCGCCAAATCTTAAGCGGACTGATGCCCTGATGACGTCATTGCGCAATATTTTGTGCATTTTCTTCAATCAAGATGGCCGCGATGGCCTGTCCACGATCAAATAGATGAGGTATGTTTTTGTTTTGTTTTTACCGCCATTTCAGAAAAAAATTGATTTGTTACCACGAAGCGCTAAGAAATTTGGATTCTTAGTAAATCAAATTTTTCCTGAAATTCTGATCGAATTCCACTTTGTTAACTTTGATTCGCTCAACACTACTATTAACGTGGTGAATAAAGGATACATTTTAATAGAAGTGATGAGTGCCACATTTCCATACTTTATGATTGCCGGATTATGCCGGTTTTGATGCTGAGCACTATTGTTGAATGAAGCGAAGCAGAATTTAGTCCAAAGCTCAGGAAAACTTTGATTTGCAATGAATCCCAATTTCCTCTCGCTTTGTTTTGTGGTAATGAATCAGCTTTTACTAAAATGGCGGCTGCGCATTTTACAAAGTGAAGCCTGGAAATGCGAGATCACCCATATTGGCATGCAACAAGCCAATCCACAGATAGCCATCCCCTGTGATGTCACAGCCCTATAAAACCCTTTTGCCCCACGGTCTCTGCCACTGTCCTGTGAGCTGAACATAGGGAGAGACGTGGCAAACGTTCATGCGTCAGGGACAGTGTTTCAGAAAATGATTAATTGTAATAATATAGAGAGGGAGAAGGCAGGAAGAAATCAGGGAGAGTGCAGGGAGACTTATTCTGCGTCAGTTTTATTTACTTATTCCTACATCATCCGTAAAGTAAGATATGCAATTCAATACCAATAATATGGAAGCCTTTATTATTCCAGTGCCAGCGTGCCAACCAATAGCATCCAGCCTGCACCCATTAGGGGGGCCAGGTCTTAATGATGGCTTTTGCTGGCTTTACTTCTTCCAAATCATCCTTCTTGGTCTCCATGTCCTAAAAAAGTCAGCAAGATGCAGAGAGAGGAGCAGCTGGATGTTCCTGGTGACATATTCCCATCAATATTAGATAATGTGGAAAAGGAGGAATAGCAAATGGCAGAAGAAGGGAGGGCTCCCATCTGTAGGGCAGGAGAGCACTGGGGTTGGAGAAGTGGGTATGCCAGAGCTGATTACTATTACTGTTAAATAACCTGCAGGAGATTGCAGGCCAAATCAGCAATAATTTGAATATTGTCCCCGCAACCTAACCAGCCAAACCCCATACTAGCAACAGCCCCTGTTTAAAGGTGCCCCGCGGCCATTAACAATGAAGAAAGACTATACAGTGCGGTCTTCATTATTAAATGAAAGGCAACTGCAGGCTAATTGGCCATATGGTTTTCCACCACAGCATGGCTGCAACCCACCCACAGCACGGCCACTCCGTGTGGCCTTACCCTAAGGCAGAGTGGCCTGGGTATACCTGATTTATAGGGATTTGTGACTAATTAATTAATAACAAATCAATTTTCTTGGCTAACTTCGGCAAGTTTCCTGAATCGCATTTTTCAAAACTTCGCTCATCTCTACGGTGCACCACAGTCCTGTTTTGGAGGAAGTCCCTGGAGTCTTCCATGTATGCAGGATCTGTGTGCATTATAGAGGAGAGCCAGCATCAATTAGAACTCTTTATAGCTTCTTTTAACCTTGATTAACTTTCCATGAGCAAAAGCTTATGAGTTATAGAATGTTAAAGCCTTTATTGAGGTTCTCCAGAATTATTATAGTTTTAGCAGTTATGCTTATGCAGTCACTTACCCCATGTACATTTTCCCCATTCTTTTTTTCCCCTCAGTTTGGACTGTCCTGACTCATCTTCCCCATATAAATAGATCACTATGGTTTGTTTCCATCCTGTATGTATCACTTCCTGTTGCTTTATCCAACCAAACCCATAATGCACCGCCCATAACAACGTCCAGCTAGTTTATAGCTCCTCCCATCAGATAGTTACATAGACACTCCCCTATCACTGCAGAAGAAATGAGAAAAAGCTGCGTGAGCACAATCATGAGACCACAGCCCAGAACGGAAGATAGGAGCAATAAAGGTAAAAGAAAAACATTACAAAATGACAGCTACAGTACCTTCATAAATGATTATTTTAAAGGATGCTGATGCAAATTGGGAAAAACCCTTTGATCATAGCTGGATACACAGACAGTGTAAAAGAAATATACTGACCACTCATGACTTATAATTATCAACCAATAAATTATAAAAGAGGACCTAAAGACTATGTAGACACGTTAGAAACAACAGCATAGCATGAAGCTAATGGTGTAAGGATGTCACAATCAATAATGTAAAATTAGATCCTGTTTTCTATTAAGGAATATGTTTTAAGAACATGCAATATGTTTCAGGGTTTAGTAGCTTTCTAAAATGCTGGCCACCCCTAGTAACCTTCACTACCTTGAAAAATGATAATAAGGAATTTGAATGAAATGCAAAGACACTATATAGAGATATATATATATCTATATATATGTATATATATTATATATAAAGCTGAGTGTATGTGTGTGTGTATGTCCGCTAAAGGAATCCACACCGTCGCACTTACAATCACGAAATTTGGCACACAGGTACATCAGGTGTCCGGGAAGGTTTTAGAAGAGGTCTCAGCTCTCTAGGACGTTCCGTTCCTGAGATATTCCCCAAAAATGCATTAGCCAATAGAAGCTTGGTCACATGACCCTTATCAGCCAATAGAAGCTCGCAGGTCATCCAGCCTCCACATACAGTTTTACTCCAGGTTTCCATAACAACCCAGCCATTTAATTAAAAAAAAAACTCCTAGGCTGTGAGCTCTGCGCTGCGATTGGCCAGCGCTACAGCCTAGGAGAAGGAGACGCCCGCAGAACAAGGGCGGACTCCGCCTACTATAACCAAGTCCCCGAACATACCGGAGGAAATAACGGGAGAACGGAGCGGCGCCCAGGGATAATAGTAAGTGCAGTGAGATCCCTGGGCGCCGCTGTATATGTCATGATACTTAGTTCACAATGTCAGGATCGGTGAGAGGTCCTCTTTAAAGGAAATCTGTCACCAGGATAATTGCTATTGAAGTAAAGCCATGGCCTAATAGCACTTAGTACCTTATTTCAAGATGTGCCTTTGTTCCAGCAATAGATGTTTTTATCCTCTGAAAATCCAGTTTATTTGGTATGCAAATGAGCCAGTAAGGTGCCCAGAGGGGCGTCACTCTTGCAGGAAGGAGCCCAGACACGCCCCCGCCGCAATGTGTACACCCTCAAAAGACAAACTTAAAACCCCGCCCCCAGGTCCTGCTAAACCACGCCCCTGATCCGGTTAGGCCCCTCCCCTCCTTAGCCAACAGGGATTGAAAAAAAGATGTTAAAAATCAACTTCTAGGTTCCGCTAGACCACGCCCTTGATTCAGTTAGGCCACGCCCCATCCCACTTCTTAGCCGAGAGGGATTGAAAAAATGAAGTTAAAAATCAACTTCTGTCAGCTGCAGGGGTGGGAGGGAGGGTGACTTTCATCCTGCAGCTTACACTCAGACAGCACAGTGCTGCTTTATGAGAGTGAAGGATAGGCTTTTCAAAAGGACATCCTTGTATCCATCCAGGCCCTACGCCAGATGGAGGACAGGGAGTCTGAAAGCCGGACTGTCCGGCCTAAAACTGGACCTCTGGCCACCCTAGGGGCAGACTGCTGTGGAGGTAACAGTTAATGGGATGGTCCGCTATGGAGGTCAGTGTTAAGGGGCAGATTGCTGTAAAGGCCACTGTTAAGGGGACGAGCCCCTGTGGAGGTCACTGTCAAAAGGGTGGTATGCTGTGAAAGTCATTGTTAAAGGGGAAGGCTGCTGTAAAGGTCAAAGTTAAGGGGGTGGGCTGCTGTGGAGGTCCAATTTTAAGGGACAGGGCACTGTGGGGGGAAAGTGTTAGGGGGGCGGGTGCTGGAGATGTCACTGTTATAGTGGATACTGTCAATATCTTTTAACGACACACACAAACATTAAATGAAATTGATTAAATATACCCGAGCAAAGCCGGGTCCTTCAGCTAGTATATATATATATATATATATATATACAGTTGCAAGAAAAAGTATGTGAACCCTTTGGAATGATATGGATTTCTGCACTAATTGGTCATAAAATGTGATCTGATCTTCATCTAAGTCACAACAATATACAATCACAGTCTGCCTAAACTAATAACACACAAAGAATTAAATGTTACCATGTTTTTATTGAACACACCATCTAAACATTCACAGTGCAGGTGGAAAAAGTATGTGAACCCCTAGACTAATGACATCTCCAAGAGCTAATTGAAGTGAGGTGTCAGCCAACTGGAGTCAATGAAATGAGATTGGAGGTGTTGGTTACAGCTGTCCTGCCCTATAAAAAACACACACCAGTTCAGGGTTTGCTTTTCACAAGAAGCATTGCCTGATGTGAAGGATGCCTCGCACAAAAGAGCTCTCAGAAGACCTACGATTAAGAATTTTTGACTTGCATAAAGCTGGAAAAAGTTATAAAAGTATTTCCAAAACCCTTGCTGTTCATCAGTCCACTGTAAGACAAATTGTCTATAAATGGAGAAAGTTCAGCACTGCTTCTTCCCTAGGAGTGGTGTCCTGTAAAGATGACTGCAAGAGCACAGCGCAGACTGCTCAATGAGGTGAAGAAGAATCCTAGAGTGTCAGCTAAAGACTTACAAAAGTCTCTGGCATAGATCCCTGTTAGGGAATCTACGATACGTAAAACACTAAACAAGAATGGATTTCATGGGAGGATACCAAAGAGAAAGCCACTGCTGTCCAAAAAAAATATTGCTGCACGTTTACAGTTTGCACAAGAGGACCTGGATGTTCCACAGCAGTACTGGCAAAATATTCCGTGGACAGATGAAACCAAAGTGGAGTTGTTTGGAAGAAACACACAACACTATGTGTGGAGAAAAATAGGCACAGCACACCAACATCAAAACCTCATCCCAACTGTGAAGTATGGTGGTGGGGGCATCGTGGTTTGGGGCTGCTTTGCTGCGTCAGGGCCTGGACGGATTGCTATCATCGAAGGAAAAATGAATTCCCAAGTTTATCAAGACATTTTGCAGGAGAACTTAAGGCCATCTGTCCACCAGCTGAAGCTCAACAGAAGATGGGTGTTGCAACAGGACAACGACCCAAAGCATAGAAGTAAATCAACAACAGAATGGCTTAAACAGAAGAAAATACGCCTTCTGGAGTGGCCCAGTCAGAGTCCTGACCTCAACCCGATTGAGATGCTGTGGCATGACCTCAAGAAAGCGATTCACACCAGACATCCCAAGAATATTGCTGAACTGAAACAGTTCTATAAAGAGGAATGGTCGAGAATTACTCCTGACCGTTGTGCACGTCTGATCTGCAACTACAGGAAACGTTTGGTTGAAGTTATTGCTGCCAAAGGAGGTTCAACCAGTTATTAAATCCAAGGGTTCACATACTTCTTCCACCTGCTCTGTGAATGTTTACATGGTGTGTTCAATAAAAACATGGTACCATTTAATTCTTTGTGTGTTATTAGTTTAAGCAGACTGTGATTGTCTATTATTGTGACTTAGATGAAGATCAGATCACATTTTATGACCAATTTGTGCAGAAATCCATAACATTTCAAAGGGTTCACATACTTTTTCTTGCAACTGTATATATCTCAATGAAAAATGGCGGCACAGGCAAATGGACAAATCTGGGTGCACGCCCTTGAGGGAATAGGCTTCTTACCCCACTAATTGTCCAGAGAATGAACGACACTCCAATAGATCATGGACAAATAACTCCTTTATTCACCGGTGCTGTGCAACGTTTCGGCTCAATACTAGAGCCTTTTTCAAGCCTTGAAAAACGCTTGAAGAAGGCTCTAGTATTGAGCCGAAACGTTGCACCGCACGGGTGAATAAAGGAGTTATTTGTCCATGATCTATTGGAGTGCCGTTCATTCTCTGGACTATATATATATATATATATATATGTATATATATATGTTGTAATCCTGACTTTTCAAGGGCAGGAAGTAGATTACATAAATTATAACTTACAGCAGGCTAAGGTAAATTAGTTCATCACATATGGTGTATTACAACTGATGTAATAGACCTTATCAGTGTATGACTGGAACTGTGTGGAGACAAAAATAACATTGCAGCAGGTACACCTAAATCAGCCACCATAAACATCATTATATCTCAACTAAGGAGTGCTTTTAGTGACTGATCAATAAACCGGGCAATGACGACTGCCCAATTGTTGTTAGCCATCCAGAAAATGTTGAATCCATCTTATATCTTCTGGGATCATGGCATAAGACCAATTGGTGGAGCAATGAACTTCTGCTGCATGTCTCTGTCTAGGTGTATGTTTCTTGTATCAAAACCTATTATAATTCTGCACTAAAGCTTCTAGATAAAGCAATTTTTATATACAGGTTTCTTTAAATAATGATTGTAAGTGCTGACTTTTGGGAGTAACTTGGCCCAGCAATATAGTAAGAAATGTACAGAAAAAGACAGAACTTGAAAAGGCTGAGTGGCACTTTGACTAAGAACCTGAAAATGAGAAAGCATGTACTGATTATACGGAAGAACAGACTCGCCAAAGATAAAGAATTCATACAAGCAAAGTCTTTTTTTCATTCCCACTGTGATAGTCACAGGTTGAGCCAGGTAGAAAATTACTTTTTGACTGCAGTTCTTTAAAAGACAGGTAAATCGATCAGTTAATCTTACAATGGAGTAAGTCTCATGGTTCCTTAAACCAAAAAATTATGTGGCAATAGTTATTTTCATTAAAACTAAAAAAAGTGGTGAAGTGTAGAATTCTTTTGAAAATAAACATGGCCCTAAGGCAGTGAAAAAAAAAAAAAAACATCCAACCAAAAGGCAGTAATGTTACCATTCTACATTACCTGCTCTAAATTACTACATATTGAAAAACCCTATGAAACATTTTTTTTTATATAGGTCCGCATACTGCCCACTGCTTCTATAATGTTAGCATGCTCAGCAGCACTACATGTTGACCGTGATCACTCACATCAGTCCAATGTCGCAATCTTAATCACATACATACCTGTAATAGCGAGCAAGGCTGGATTACAGTTGGTGAAGGCCCCAGACCCACTATTGCAGTCATGAATAATAGAGGTGGCCACACATGTGCATAGCCCTATTCACTGAAGTCTATATAAGTTATGGAGTCAGAGAGCTAGTGAGTCTTTTAAAATTCAAAAGAGTTGCAATACATAGCCACCTCTCTGATTCTTAGCTAGATATCATCATCAAATGGGCCTCTGGAAGGGTGGTTGGTAGTAACACCCAAGGCCTCTATGGTGGTGGAACCCCCAGTGCACATGCTTCATAGTTAGCCTGTCAAGCTAATTTATGCCAGAAATTTCAACTGCAACTTTTTAAAAAGTCGCCATAATTGTTGCAATCTTCCTCCAGTAAAAAGGTGGCATAGAGGGTGGAGTAACATCTGAAGACTAGTGATGAGCGAATTTATTGTTATTAAGTTTGTTTGTGCTTCGTTTGATGGTAAAATCAGAATTGCTTTATGGATTCCGTTACCACGGACCATAACGCAATTCTATGACATTATGCATAACGGAATGCCTTTAGATGCATTCCGTTATACATTCCGTCATAATAGAAGTCTATGGCCTGCATAATGCATCTGTCCCGTCATGCAGGGGAGTCCTCTTCTGCATAATGGAAACGGGACGGATCCGTTATGCAGGCCATAGACTTCTATTATGACGGAATGTATAACGAAATGCCTCTAAAGGCATTCCGTTATGTATAATGTCATAGAATTGCGTTATGGTCCCTGGTAACGGAATCCATAACGCAATTCTGCTTTTACTACCAAACAAAGTGCAAACGAATTTCAAAATATAAAATTCTCTCATCTCTACTGAAGACAGAGGTTTTAGACTTAATGCAAAAAACCTATCAAACCTTGTGCAATACACTGTACTTTTTAAATTTTCAAGACATTAAGGCATCTAAGACTCCTACTAAATCTACTCATGATAAATCTACCTTTTTTTATTCAGTTACAGCAGCATTATTTTATAACAATAGTTTGCTACTACAAGAGAATGCAATAAAAAACTGGATGCTCTAAATTGAAACACTCTGGCCCACATTTACCAAGGCCATTTTTTTATTTTATTTTTATTACTGTAGTCTAAATAAAGGAAGAAGTTGGAAAATTTTGTTATTATTATCCTCGTAATAACCAGGCCAGAAAAAGGCCAAAATGGACAGCAAATGTTTTTCATTTTTGCCTCTCTGTATTTCAGCAGCCATAATGTTATTATTTTTTTCATTTGCATGGCTGTCTGAGGCATTGTTTTATGCGGAATCAATTTATTTATTTATTGTCATTGTTTGGGAGTACATAGCAATTTAATAGCAATTTTTTTTGCTGTAGAAATATAGAAATAAGTGATTCTTGGCTATGTTGCTTTTGCTTATGTTTTATCATTTTATCATTTTCACACTAAATAACCTGAAATTCAATGTGTGCATGATAAGATACATACAGCAGGAAAACTGGACCTACAGCTCTTCGGTGCTTTGTAGGTCCTCAAGGCTGAATGCATATGGTTTGCCCCGTTTCGATTGGGTCACTTGGAAACCCAGTGACCTGATTGTACGCAATCACTATTGATCATGTCTCAGCCATAGGCCTCTTTCACATGACCGTAGTGCTCCTGTGGCCGTATTGCAGGCCGCATACGGCGGTTCCGCAATACACGGGGCACCGGCCGTGTGCATTCCGCATCATGGAGATGGACTCATTCACTTGAATGGGTCAGCAAATCCGGAGATGCGGTGCAGAACCGAAGCTTGGAAAGGAACCCCACGGAAGCACTACAGAGTTCTTTCATGGGGTTCCGATCCCTGCTTCCGTTCCGTAAAAAAAAAAGAACTTGGAACGGACGCATCTGGATCCGCCCCATGGATGTTGCCTGTGCATTGGGGACCGCAAATTGCGGTCCCCAATGCACTGAACAGAACCAATATGTTTGTGTGAAAGAGGCCATAGACTGTGTTAAGCAAAGGGTTAACAGCCGGGATTGGTACTCCCTGTGACCCCACCTGTGAAGGAAGAGACTGAGTGAAGGGCCACAGCTATTATTAATACCGTAGCTGGTTCTTAGCACAGAAGCAATCCAGGAGCCGGTTTACTCCTGTACTGCAGCAATGCAAAAAAAGATGTCACTGCAGACTGAGGCCCTGCCCCACATGCTGTCAAAAGACTGTAGGTGGTCATTTAGGGGTTAAAAGGTACATGCCTCAAAACATTTTGCACATTTTGAACTCTCTGACAGTGAGGAAATCACTGTTGCACCTGATTATGGCAGAATATGTCAAAATTTGGTGAGCGATGAGAAAAGTCAAAGATTTATCCATCGTGATGATGCATGTCGTCACTTACAACATTTTAACGTTTACCAAAACCTGAATTAAATTGCATAATACATTTGGGGCATTGGTTTCGTTTTTCGGCCATTAAGTTTAAAAATGTCATTCAGCGAGAATGTTTTTGGTTTTGGATGCAAATTTCAGAAGCTGCCAAACCCCACTTCATCATTTCTTATTCAGCTGTTAATCCTGACCCTCCATACACACACTCTTAACTCAATAAGCATGCATGTGTTTTCAGCAGGGAAGGAAGAATAAACTGCAGGCAAACACCTCTGTGAACTGTTTTGCTCCTATGAGAACAAAGTATTGGGCATGTTGAAATCCTACATGCCCAATCTGTCATTCCCTAACATATTTCAGTAAGGGGGGAAGTTGGGACAGCAACATATACATTTTGAATACACAATATTTAAGTAAGATATGGTAAGATATCCATGCTCGTTTATTTGAAGTCTAAAGGAATTGTTGACTCCCATAGACTTGTAGCTTGTGTAGGCACTTCCCCTATATCTGGTTATAATAGGGGGTCAGGTAGGGTCTAGGCCCCAGAAGTAGGGTATGGGCTTCTGCTATATTTCTTGCCCTTATGGCTGCTGTAGTAAAAGTGCCATGCACTCTAGCAGGTGTCTTATTACTACTCTATAAAAACAGAGTTGTAATGCAAATTAGTTACCGTCAAGTGCTGTTTGAAAAACAAGGAAAAAAGCTATTAATAATACTATCAGTGAGGGATTAAATATAGTCACAAAAAGAGTAAGCCATTAAAAATTACCTGCACTGTTGCATTGATTGCTAATAAAATGTGATCCGATTGTTATCTAAGTTCTAATAATAGAAAAACATAATTTAAACTAATAACAGTTGTATGGTTTTGTATGGAGAAAAATACCTCCTGTTTTAATGACTTCTCCAAGAGCTACAGTAATGGACAAAAAGTGTTTCAATTAAAGAGATGAGATTATAAGTTTTTGTTTCACAGGTGCGTTGATAAAGGCACACAAAGCCTTGTTACCGACAAGTGTTTTCAATAAGGATTGGTGAATGTGAACCATCGCTTGATGCAAGCAACTTTTAGAAGACCTCAAAAACATGTTATAGAGATGCATGAAGCTGTAAAAGGTTACAAAAGAACAGCTGAATACCTTGGTGTATATCAATCCACAGTTAGTCAAATCATGCAGAAATGGAGAAAACTCAGGACTTTCGCTACTGTCTAGGAGTGGGTATCCTGTTAGAGGGAATCTATCAACAGTTTTATGGTGTCCTAAATAAGGACAGTATAAATTAGTGACAGATCTGCTTAGCAAAATATTCAGTAAAAGGATTTGAAACCGCGCTGCTTGGAATCCAGTCGAACGCTACACAGGTGTAAGAATCAGGGTATTAGCCTCCATCCTCCTATCTCAAGGGGTTCAATCCTCCTCTGACACCTCCTCTGTAGGATTAAATGACCGGCATATAGTGAAGTACCCTCTTAGTTGTTATTAAAAAAAAGGTTTTATTCTACTCACAAACAATGGTAGATAACAGGCATAATAAAATCAATTCGAACTCCTGCCCGACCCGGGTTTCGCTCTCTGGCTTCCTCAGTGGCGACAACTGCGCATGTCCACAGCTGGGCCCTTTAAATAGCCCAATCTCCCTTTCTCAAGCTGTGGGAGCCATAGCTCAATCAAAGTGTATTGAAACACATGAGTAAAATACAATACATTTAGCGTATCAATACTGTGACAAAAACATTTCACCATAGTACAAAATCAACCATACAAAATATATTCAAAGTTATCAGAGGTCAGTTAGACCATTTTAAATAGTGCCTATGTTTTTCCTTATCATGTCGCCGCAGCCTTGTAATATATATAACCTCATCCATATATTTAATTATCCCTATTCCCTAGACCATATTCATATATTGGGTATATCTTCCTTTTTCACCAACCTTTATTTCATATTTTTCAAGGGCCTCTTGATCAAAAATATTCATACTTATCTTATACCTTTCCTCCCGTGCTCACCTAAACCCCTCTCCACCCACTACTAGTCATGTTGTTCCACACAGAATCAACCCCACCCCTTCCCATTCATCAAGTTCTTATCACATGACCCGGCTATCCAATCAGCAGTCGGCCGAGGGCAACGCCTCCCTATGACGCTTCATGGAAGGTCCTCAACACAAGGTGGAGACTTTCACTGGTTATTTCTCCCTAGATGTAATTTTCCACTTCATACCTCACACTAGACACGGCTTCAGGTCGAACTCAATGTTCAGACCACTTGGTTGTAAGGTCCCCAATTGGTAGATCCATTCTACTTCTTTCCGATTGATTTGTAATCAATCGGAAAGAAGTAGATGGGAGTCAGTGGGAGAACCCGAGCATTAAACCAGGCACCCCATGCTCTGAAGGCCAGAAATTGATGGAAACACCATCAAAATAGTTCGGGAACAGCATAGGGAGGATGTCTGGATGCATCTTGGACTCTCAGGTCGCTGCTGGGAACGATGTTGTCCGAGTAGTACGCCACTTTTACTTTTGCTGCTGAGCTAACCATTAAAAAAATTATGGGAGAGTGCCAACGTTGCTGACCATTGAAAAAATTTACAGTGTTCAAAGCAGGCCAGGTCGCCTGAATACTTCAGCTAAGACTAATGGAATAGGACTTCAGTTCTATTTTGTTGGTTTTTAGAACTGGGGCCATGATTAAGAGGGACGGCCGGGTGCATCTGTATTGCGCCGCTAGAGATGAAATTCTTGGACCACAAGACGAACCAAAGCAAAAGCATTTGCCAAGAATGTTTTCATTAATCAAAAATGAAAGTCAGAGGTTCAAAGACGATCAGATACCGTTGTAGTTCCAACCATAAATGATGACGATCCGGCGGCGTTATTCCCATGACCCGCCAAGCAGCTTCCGGGAAACCAAAGTATTTGGGTTCCAGGGGCAGTATAGTTGCAAAGCTGAATCTTAAAGGAATTGACGGAAGGGCACCACCAGGAGTGGAGCCTGCGGCTTAATTTGACTCAAAAAGGCCCGGACACGGAAAGGATTGACAGATTGATAGCTCTTTCTCGATTCTGTGGGTGGCGGTGCATGAACGTTCTTAGTTGGTGGAGCGATTTGTCTGGTTAATTCCGATAATGAACGAGACTCCTCCATGATAACTAGTCACGCGACCCCGCCGCGGTGAGGATTGTGTTGACCAGACTCTTGGATAGTGAGACTGGACTTCTGGTGAGGGCCTGCTGGTGAGCTGACCCTCTAAAAAATTATATGCGAGGGCCTGCAGGTGAGCTGACCCTGTAAAACATTATATGTGTGGGCCTCAGGTGAACTGACCCTGTAAAAGAATGTAGGTGAGGGCCTGCTGGTGAGCTGACCCTCTAAAAAATTACATGCGAGGGCCTTCAGGTGAGATGACCCTGTAAAAGATTGTAGGGTAACTGCATTGGTCAGGGCACATGTGATGTTACGGGACACATGTTGGTGTAAGGCGGGGACGACACACCTGGAAAAATAGTGGCGGCTGGGGATTGCGTAACGCGGGACGGCTGCCGACATCAGGCTGCAGAAGGCCTCAGTGTCCACAAGCCTAAATGGCAACATTTCCAGGGCCAGTAATTTGGAAAGCTGCGCATTTAGTGCTATAGCCTGTGGTTGGGTGGCTGGGTATTTGCACTTGCATTCAAATGCCTGGGGTAAGGACATTTGTATGGGGGTGGCGCTGAAAAGAGCTCCTCGGAATCTCTGAGTGTGGGAACACTTGTTTGCCCAGACTCTTCATGGTGGGAGGAAGGAGAATCATGGTGGGAGGAGGATTGGGTTGAGCAGACTCTTGGCTACTGAGACTGGACTTGGTGGAAGACAGGGTGGTGCTTAACCGACTGGAAGCATTATCTGCTGCAATCCAACCGACCACCTGGTCACACTGGTCTGACTTCAAGAGTGGTGTCCTGCGCCGCCCTGCAAACTGAAACATGAACCTCGGTATCGTGGATGATTGTTTTTCTTGTGCTCTGGCAGCAGGCACAGTTTAATCACGCCCAGGGCCACAGCCTCTGAGTGCACCATCAGCATCACAGCCACTGCCCCATCCCTTACTGCTTGCCTTCATATTAAATGTTATATGATTGAAAGTCTGTCACACGTACAGTAGTGTAGGATTTGGAAGTGTGTTATGAGCAAACAAATTTAAAAAGGTATTTGGGATGTGGAAACGTCACACAGGATATATCCCGCAGAGAATGTCAATGCTGTCACCAGCGGCTAATGAAAAATTTTTGTGAATGTCACAGGTATTTGGGATAAGGAAAAGATATACAGGAGAGGTACCACTGGTAATGTCACTGTACGCAGCATCTACGCAAAAAAGTACACTGTATATCACAGATAAATTTTAGAAGTGCACACCGCAGATGTGGCGCTGGTAATGTCACTGTCGGCAGCAGACACCGTCTACAGAAAAATACACTGTATGTCAGATAAATTTTAGAAGCGCACACGTTACACTGCAGATGTAGCGCTGGTAATGTCACTGTCCGCAGCAGACACCGTCTACGGAAAAAGTACACTGTACAGTATGTCATAGATAAATTTTAGAATTGCACACATTACACTGCAGATGTGGCGCTGGTAATGTCACTGTCCGCAGCAGACACCGTCTACGGAAAAAGCACACTATGTCACAGATAAATTTTTGAAGCGCACACGTTACACTGCAGA
The DNA here is from genome assembly GCF_905171765.1 of Bufo bufo. Classification (NCBI taxonomy): domain Eukaryota; kingdom Metazoa; phylum Chordata; class Amphibia; order Anura; family Bufonidae; genus Bufo; species Bufo bufo. The sequence continues at coordinate 420,375,282 of NC_053393.1, forward strand.
TGTGGCACAGCTAATGTCACTGTCTGCAGCGGACACCATGTAATGAAAAAGTACACTGTATGTCACAGATATTTTTTGGATGTGCACACTTTACACAGCAGATGTGGCGCAGCTAATGTCACTGTCCGCAGCGGACACCGTTTACGGAAAAAGTACACTGGTTGTCAGATATTTTTTAGATGCGCACACTTTACACTGGAGATGTGGCACAGCTAATGTCACTGTCCGCAGCGGACACCGTCTATTAAAAAAGTACACTGTATGTCAAAGATATTTTTTGGATGCGCACAATTTACACAGGAGATGTGGCACAGCTAATGTCAGTAGCCGCAGCAGACACCATCTACGGAAAAAGGACACTAGATGTCAAATATTTTTAGAATGTACACACTTTACACTGGAGATGTGACGAAGCTAATGTCACTGTCCGCATCAGACACCGTCTACAGAAAAAGTACTCTGGATGTCACAGATATTTTTGGGATGCGCACACTTTACACAGGAGATGTGACACAGCTAATGTCACTGTCCGAAGCGGACACCGTCTACGGAAATAGTACACTGGATGTCAAATATTTTTGGGATGTACACACTTTACACTGGAGATGTGACGCAGCTAATGTAACATTGTACATAAGGCCGAAAAAAGACATTTGTCCATCCAGTTCGGCCTGTTATCCTGCAAGTTGATCCAGAGTAAGGCAAAAAAAAACTGTCACTGTCCGCAGCGGACACCGTCTACGGAAAAAGTACACTCTTTCAAGAGACAGGTTATTAAGGAAATTAAAGCCCTGAACTATCTTAAGGAGGGTTCCAATCTGAAGGAGGGAGAGTGTGATGCTCTGGAATGGATTTCTAAAAATACAGACATAATAATTAAACCGGCCGACAAAAGGTCACTGGTGAATCCTCCACGATGTCCAGTCGTGTCGGGCATCGGGTCACTGACCGAGCCCCTTTCCCAGTATTTAGACTGGATGTTGCGACCGCTTTTACAGGGGATTCCGTCGTACCTGGAGGACACCAGTGACTTTCTTGGAGCTCTCAAAGAAATTGAGTGGCAAGAGTATTACCTGCTGGCTTCAATAGATGTGGAAAGTTTGTACATTAGAATACCTCAGGAGTGAGGTGTACAAAACATCTGTAGTTTATTAACTAGGCTCAGTAAGAACGTACACTATACTGAGTTCATAGGGGAAGCATTGTCCTTTGTATTGTCTCACAACTCCTTTTTGTATGATCAGCAATGGTACAGTCAAATAGCAGGTACTGCTATGGGGTCACCTGTCTCCTGTACCTTTGCTAATCTATTTTTGGCAACTTTTGAAAAGAAATATATTTTTACAGTCAACAATCCATATATTAAACACATCAAGATATTTCTAAGATACATCGATGATGTCTTCATTATATGGGCTGGTGATCAGAATCTGTTCCACTCCTTTGTACAGTATCTTAATGACATCAATGAAATGAACATGCGATTTACTAGTAGAATAGAACAGCAAGAACTCGAGTTTTTAGATGTTCTAGTCAGTGTTAAACACGGATATTTAGACACCACTATATATAGAAAACCCACTGCGACAAATGCTCTATTACACTTCAGGAGTTTCCATCCCCCACATGTGCTGTCAGCAGTCCCCTATGGCCAATTTTTATGGTTGGCAAGAATTATTACAAACACAGAAGTATTCAAAGAGCAGTGTAGCGAGCTGAAGGTACGATTATTGCAAAGGGGATACCCAGGCAAAATCATTGAAAAAGCTTATCGAAAAGCGCAACTCAAAGAAAAAGAAAAATACAACTGGAGGACAAACTCTAAAAAACGCTAGAGCGGTGTTCACATTTGAATATTACCCTATGGCCCAAACAATCAAAAAAACTATCCTGAACAATTGGCATATGCTGCAAAGAGATCATCTCTTGAGAGATAGAACACAGAATATGCCTATTGTTAATTTTAGACGTACTAAAACTATAGGAGATGTCATCACTGATAGCAATTTTGTGAGTTCACAAACTAATTGGTTGGACAAGTGGGGGCCATGGGGAAATGTTAGATGTGGACACGGCTCTATGTGCAATTTTATGTACAAAGGTACACTGATCAATGTAGGAGGTATACAGCATAAAGTCAGAAAGTTTATTAATTGTAAAACTACATATGTTGTATATGTCATCTTCTGTCCATGTGGCCGATTTTACATAGGCAAAACTTATAGGCCCCTATATATTCGCTTTAGGGAACATAAGAAATCAATTTAAACTGGTATCGGAGCGACTCGCCTCATTGAACACATACACACTATGCATCAGGGAGATCAAAAGGTTTTAAAGTGTGGCGGCATAGAAGTAGTTAAACTACCATTGAGAGGAGGAGATAGAAAGCGTAAATTACTACAAAAAGAAGCTGAATGGATAATGAGAACGAATGCCATGGGATCTTTAGGTCTGAATGATAAAAATGATCTGGCTGTCTTTATTTAATTATGTTGTTTTTAATACATGAATGCACTGTGTATTGGATACGTCGACATGTAATTGTCTCACCTGTTGACTGGTCACATGGAGGAGTGAGTGTGGTATTTACTACGCCCCTCAACCACGTCACAGGAGGCTTGACAAAGAACTGGTTAGTGCGAAACGGCTGTTGCCCTGTATTGCTGTGCAGTGACCCGCATCTAGCATGTTTTTACCTAAATAAAGCTACTATCAACACAACTAACGGTGAGTGCCGATTTTCCTTCACTTCTTCAACATGGAAAAAGTACACTGGATGTCAAATATTTTTGGGATGCGCAAACTTTACACTGGAGATGTGGCGCAACTAATGTCACTGTCTACAGCGGACACCGTCTATTGAAAAAGTACACATTATGTCACAGATATTTTTTGGATGCGCACACTTTACACTGGAGATGTGGCGCAGCAAATGTCACTGTCCACAGCGGACACCGTCTACGGAAAAAGTACACAGTATGTCACAGATATTTTTTGGATGCGCACACTTTACAAAGGAGATGTGGCGCAGCAAATGTCACTGTCCACAGCGGACACCATCTACGGAAAAAGTACATGGGATGTCAGATATGTTTTTTGGATGTGCACACTTTACACTGTAAATGTGGCGCAACTAATGTCGCTGTCTGTAGCGGCCTAACTATTGTGCGCTATTTAGTCCTTAGAAGGACTTTTGGGTCTGTAAAGTTTTAGCTATTTAGCGCAGGTCACGCTAAATCTGCTGCCACACACAATAGTCTTTAAAAGGACTTTTGGGTCTCTGAAAAGTTTTGGTGGTAAAAATATTCTTAAATCATTCCCTACACTGTCTGTCGCTTCCTCAGCACAGCTCTCCCTGACTAAGAATGAGCCGAACATGCGTCATCGGGTGCTATATACATTACAGTGAGGGCAGTTCTTACCTGCTATGTTTATTGGATGCACCTGCGGGGTGGAGACTCGAGCATTGCGCTCGAGCACATGCGGTATTCGGCCGAATACTGACATGTGTCGAGCATCGAGATGCTGGAGCCGAACAGGTGTTCGGTCGAGCATGCTCGATCATCACTACTCACTACAAATAATTGTTTTATAGGCTAACGACTGGACATAAATATACAGGGTGTCTGTCACATATTAACTGTTAAAATTCTAGATGGGTTTTGTAAGAGATAGGAACTGCTTTTCTATCATTGTGTTACTCATCTGACTGCAGACTACTCATTACAGATAATACTAATGTGAAATAAGTCCCAGACTTGGTTGTAGCCTGCTGTGATAGAAATTGATGTCGGTATCTCTGTCACAGCAGAATGCACAAGAATTCACTTCAGTCTCTGCTATGTTTATTGGATGCATTTTGCATTCAAACAAGAATAGTCTGATTTCATCAAATGTGTTAAGCCATTTCCTACTAATACAGATATAAATACTTGTGCATTATCCTGCTTAAATCTTGCTTCAGCAGCTTTCATTATAACAACATTGTACTTTATAGATATGAAAATAAAATATGCTGAAATCTAATGGGAAATGGAAATTGCTATTACTTGTAGGTGTAGATCCAGGAAACATGCATATTTTCTGATCATAAAAACAGTAGTTATGTATATACACAATAAAAGTACATAGAAAAACTTCACAGATGCCAGTAAGCAAGGAGGCCACCAGTATGTGTAAAGGACTATTCTGGGATTTTTATCTTGATGGCCTGGCCTCAGGATGTTTCTCTGAAACAGCTGATTAGAGGGAGGGTGGGGTGTCAGATCCCCACTGTTCTGATCTTGATAGCCTATGAATCATAGGCCATCAATATTAAAGTCTTGGAAAACCCTTTTAAGTGTTAATGACGTGTTATTGTGCTAGTGGGAAGTAGTTAAATACAGATTTATGGCAAATTTTTAATTCAATAAGAGATGTATAAATTTGTCAAGTGTAAGCTCCCCACTGATCTGATATTGATGGCTTAAACTGAGGTCATCAATTTTCTGAACCCCAAAAAACTCTTGAGATTTGTCACAACAGTGCTGTGGCACTTTACTAGAATGTACCATAAAATACTGAGCTATGGTGAGCCTAACAGTTGCAGGCCCTTCAAAAATGCCCTTGGCTCGTTAAATTAGATTTAGGGCATGTTTAGATACTTTTTTTGCACTGGAGTTTTTTACTGTTTATGTTCGCCTCTGCAATAGTGTAGACAAAAATGCCTTCTGGTTCACACCTTCTCTGTACTAATCTTTAATTGTATGGTGGCTATACTATTGCTTTTTATGGCGCTGTAAAATAAGCACTGCATGGATCTCTCAAGCAGTCCTTGGGTGTGTGTGACTGTCTAATAATACCTTAGATCCTGCTGTAACCCTCAAAGATTATTAAAGGATGATGAAAAATGGATCTTTCCTCTGGGGTGACTAGGCTTCTTGGTCACTGGAGAACCCCCAATTCTTGGGGACCAAGAAAGGATGACTACCCGTTGTTAGGGAATACTTTATGATTCATAGTAATAGCCTGTGTCACAGTGACCCAGAGGATAGTTATTATGGTGATAAAAAGACAATAAAAGGGTTTTCTGAGACTTAAATGAACTGCTGCCTTCTCAAATAGCTGATCGGCAGGGGTCCCAGATGTCGTTCCCCCACTAATCAGATATAGATAACCTATCCAGAGGGAGAAGTTATGGATGCTGATTTATTTTTTTTTCTCATAATTTGCTTATTTCCTAAATGGTCTTTCTAAATAGTGTTCATTAAAAATGCCCTATGATTTTTCTTTCGCAGAGTGTATGTAAGTCAGTTTCTCTATTTATTTCTATGAGACAATCTTACTTCGAGGACATGTGAATTGAAGAGTTTAAGGGCCAGCCACATGAAAGAGAGGAGAATCAGAATGGAGTATATATCATGAATAAGAAGATTACCTGCAGTACTACATCATATCCCTTACTAAAGATAAAGATTTTGCTGGAGTGCTTTTTCACATGGTGTGAGTTACAGTAGTATAAGATTCAACGAAAATTTGACAGTTTTGAACAATAAAATAGTGCTTATAATTGCTTTCCCAATTTACCAAAGTATTACAGTGTGTTGGAATATAATCTTTTCCCTCTGATGTTGATGGTACTCAGCGATCAATTGACACCTAAAAGTTTTTGGAATTATTTATTTATTTTATGCATTTATATAGCGCTGCTATAATCCGCAGCGCTTTACAGTCATTAGCATCAAGCTGTCCCCAATGGGGCTCACAATCTAAGTTCCTTATCAATATATCTTTGGAGTGTGGCAAAAAACCAGAGTAAATACACGGGAAGATCATACAAGCTCCATGCAGGTGTTGTCCTTGGTTTAATTCAAAACTTGGACCCAAGTGCTATAAAGCACCAGTGCTGGACAATGAGCCAACGTGCTGCCCAATAGTATCAAAATGACTCGCATAAAACAATGGGATGTAATTTTGAGATTGCTATACAAGAGGCATTAGTGTACATTTTGATCAAAAGGCTTAAGCCCACTCACCACGCCAAGGTCGCCTCTTTGAGTGGGACCTACTCTGAAAAAGGCGCAGCGACCATGCGGTGACGAGGCGGCACTGCCCTAGTAGTTGGCGGGACCCAGGGGTCAAACAGCAACTCTGCTGTCTGATTATGCCACCCATGGCACTGTGCGATCCAGTTCTGTTCTTTACCCCCAGACAATTATGTGAATCTTTCTTCTTTATTACTGGTATCAGCACTCCTCCCATTCTGCACAAGTGGTTTTAATCACATTGGTCTGCATATAGTGGTCATTGACCTGGAGCTTCTGATAGTAATGGACATGTTATGTTAGACAACTGTTCACATGGTGCAGTACTGCGTGGTGGCCCTTGTTTTTTTGGCGCTGCGCTGGTGGGTTGGTGGGACCCAGTGCCATGGGTGGCATAATCAGACAGCAGAGGTGCTGTTTGACCCCTGGGTCCCGCCACCTACTAGGGCAGCGCCGCTTCGTCACCGCATGGTCGCTGCGCCTTTTTCAGAGTAGGTCCCACTCAAAGAGGCGACCTTGGCGTGGTGAGTGGGCTTAAGCCTTTTAATCAAAATGTACACTAATGCCTCTTGTATAGCATGCAGTATGGGGGGCTGTACACTTTAATATAGCGCTGAGTAGCGAGTTAGATCAAAGCATAGTATTGTGGATGTGCGATCCAGTTCTGTTCTTTACTCCCAGACAATCATTCTACTGATATGTATCAAGTAATTAACAGAAATGTAGTACTTCACTGTCAAAGAGACATGCAAGTCAATTCTCCTTTCAAATGGACAAGAGAACTGAGAGTCTCACAATAAAATTGTCCTGTTAGCTGAGTGGCCTTTGTCTGGGTCTTGGGGGTGCTCTTTCTCATTAGGGAGACCACCTAGTATGCATGATGTGTATTGTGATCCAGCCAATGCTGCTCTGCATTTCTGGGAAACATATATGTAAATTAGCACATTCTACTTCTACTGGCATCAGATTGACTTAGTGTTCTTTTCATTTTGGAAGAACAGCTAATTTGAATATCTTTATCAGAAACCTAAAAGGTATAAAAGTTAGCTTTCCTTTATTAAAAAGCACTCACAAAGGCTTCTGCCATGCACAGAAGCCTGTCAGACCAGAGGCAGGGTATGGAAGGCCGTGTCTATGAAAAACTGACAATTACAATACACTGCAATAAATAACTATTACAGTGTAATGTACAAGCAATTGGACCACTATATGTTCAAGTCCCCAAGTGTGACCTTTAAAAAAGTTTTTAAAAAACTACAGAAAAAAAATATAATTACAGTAAGTAAAAAAATATCACTTATTCACTCAACTGGATAAAAAAATGAAAATAAATTAAATGAAATTAAAATAAACTATACACATTTGGCATTGCTGCATCTTTAAGGTCCTCATCTATAAAAGGATCACATTACATAAAATGCTCTAAAAAAAACTACGAAAAACAATGACAGAATTCCTGTTGTCACCTCACCTCCAAAAGTTATATTTTCCCCAAAATTGTAACAATAAGAACCTGCCCTGCAAAAAAACAAGCACTTGCACAACTGACACAATAGAAATATTTTTTAAAAAAAGTTATGATGTTTATGATTATTATTATTCTTAAATAAGGGAGTGCAAAGAAAAAAATTTTTTTTATAAAATAAATTATTTTAGAGTGTCTTGAAAAAGTATTCCTACCCCTTGAACCTGTCAACATTTTCTCACGTTACATCCACAAGATTAAATGTTTTTTTTTTTTTTTGTATGTGTGTGGGGGGAAATTTTATGTGATAGACCAACACAAGGTAGCAAGTATGTGTGAAGTGAAAAGAAAATGATACATGGTTTTCAAAAATGTTTATAACTATAAATCTGAAAGTGTGGCATGCATTTTTTGGGGTATGTCTCTACCAGGTTTGTACAGCTAGAGGTTTAAATTTTTGCCCATTCTTCTTTGTAAAATAGCTCAAGCTCAGTCAGATTGGATATAGAGTGTCTGTGAACAGCAATTTTCAAGTCTAGCAAGATTCTGAATGGAATCTAGGTCTGGACTTTGACTGAGCCATTCTAACAGATGATCTAAACCAGGAGGACAATAACCCTAAACATACAGCCAGAGCTACAATGGTCCTGTGGACAGATTATTCCACTTAGGCCTCCTGCACACGACCGTTGTGTGCACCCGTGGCCGTTGTGCCGTTTTCCGTTTTTTTTTCGCAGACCCATTGACTTTCAATGGGTCCGTGGAAAAAACGGAAAATGCACCGTTTTGCAGCCGCATCCGTGATCCGTGTTTCATGGCCGTGAAAAAAATATGACCTGTCCTATTTTTTTCACTGCCAACGGTTCACGGACCCATTCAAGTCAATGGGTCCGTGAAAGAACACGGATGCACACAAGATTGGCATCCGTGTCCGTGATCCGTGGCCGTAGGTTTGTTTTTATACAGACGGATTCGAAGATCCGTCTGCATAAAGCTTTTTCAAAGCTGAGTTTTCACTTCGTGAATACACTACAAACTGTTTACAAGACTGCCCCCTGCTGCCTGGCAGCACCCGATCTCTTACAGGGGGCCGTGATCAGCACAATTAACCCCTTCAGGTGCGGCACCTGAAAGGGTTAATTGTACTATCATATCCCCCTGTAAGAGATCAGGGCTGCCAGGCAGCAGGGGGCAGACCCCCCCCCTCCCCAGTTTGAATATCATTGATGGCCAGTGCGGCCCCCCCCCCCCTCTATTGTAATTATTCGTTGGTGGCACAGTGTGCGCCCCCCCCTCCCTCCCTCTATTGTAATAATTCGTTGGTGGCACAGTGTGCGCCCCCCATCAGCCCCCCCTCCCTCTATAGCATTAAGAACATTGGTGGCCAGTGTGCGGCCTCCCATCTCCCCCCCCCCCCATCATCATTGGTGGCAGCGGAGTTCCGATCGGAGTCCCAGTTTAATCGCTGGGGCTCCGATCGGTAACCATGGCAACCAGGACGCTACTACAGTCCTGGTTGCCATGGTTACATAGCAATAGTACAATAGTAGAAGATTCATACTTACCGGCTGCTGCGATGTTCGTGTCCGGCCGGGAGCTCCACCTACTGGTAAGTGACAGCCTCAGGTCTGTGCGGCGCATTGCTAAATGAACTGTCACTTACCAGTAGGAGGAGCTCCCGGCCGGACACGAACATCGCAGCTTCCAGGTAAGTATGAATCTTTTACTATTGTACTATTGCTAGTAACCCGCTGCCACCAATGATCGGGGGGGGGGGGGAGATGGGAGGCCGCACACTGGCCACCAATGTTGTTAATGCTATAGAGGGAGGGGGGGGCGATGGGGGGCGCACACTGTGCCACCAACGATTTATTACAATAGAGGGAGGAAGGGGGGGGGCGGGGGGGCGCACACTGTGCCACCAACTATTTATTACAATAGAGGGAGGAAGGGGGGGGCGGGGGGGCGCACACTGTGCCACCAACGATTTATTACAATAGAGGGAGGAAGGGGGGGGCGCACACTGTGCCACCAACAAATTATTACAATAGAGGGAGGAAGGGGGGGGGGGCCGCACTGGCCACCAATGATATTCAAACTGGGGAGGGGGGGGGGGTCTGCCCCCTGCTGCCTGGCAGCCCTGATCTCTTACAGGGGGATATGATAGTACAATTAACCCCTTCAGGTGCGGCACCTGAGGGGTTAATTGTGCTGATCACGGCCCCCTGTAAGAGATCGGATGCTGCTAGGCAGCAGGGGGCAGTCATGTACACAGTTTGTAGTATATTCTAACTAGAAGCGTCCCCATCACCATGGGAACGCCTCTGTTAGAATATACTGTCGGAAATGAGGTTTCACGATCTAACTCATATCCGACAGTATATTCTAACATAGAGGCGTTCCCATGGTGATGGGGACGCTTCTAGTTAGAATATACCATCGAATTTTGAAAGATCGACATAGCGCCTAAAACCCATTCCATGAAAATCCAGGCTTCAAAAGCTAAATGGTGCTTTTTACCCCCTTCTGAGTCCTGCTGTGCCAGGTTACAACCACATATGTGGTATTGCTGTACTCATGAGAAATTTGGGGGGCTTTTCTACTGTTAAACTTTGTAAAAATGAAAAACTTTAAGCTATAGCTACATATTATTGTAAACATAATTTTTTAGGGGTGCTGACTGCACCCCTATATTAATTTCTGGAGAGGTGTAGTTTCCAAAATGGGGTCTTTTGGCGGGGGGGTGTTTCATATGTTTTAGCACCTCAAGCCTCTGCCACCTGAAATGGTGCCTGAAAAAACGTCCTAAAAAACAGACAGCAAAATCCACAAGGTGCTCCTTCAATTCTAAAGGCTTTTATTTGAGTCAAGTAGCATACTACAGCCACATATGGGATGTTTCTCAAAACTACAGAATTAGAATTATAAAGTTGGAATATAAGTTCTATTTTATCAACTTCTGTGTTAAAAAAGAACTGGATTAAAATTGAAAATCTGCAAAAATATAAAAAAATACATTTTTAAATTTCATTTCCATTTTGCATTAATTCCTGTGAAACATTTTAAAGCTTAGCAAACTTCCTAAATGCCATTTTGCATATAAAAAAGAGAAGTGCACAGATGGGTAAGGCCATTATGGAAGACACACACACTGGATGTGTCTCAGGAGGCACAACCCTCATAGACTTAGCAAGTAGGTGTCCAATGAATCACTGCTCATCCAATCCCAGGACCAAAAATTCAGGTATCCAGAAGACAAGGGAGGTAAGGTTGGCAATAATTGCATTTCTGTATATATTATATGATAACTTTATTTTGTGATTTGATACGAACATGGCAATACCAAACTTTTGTAATTTATTTCAAGTTTTACCTCTTTTTCATTTTACAGTGCCTTAAACTTATTCATACCCCTTGAACTTTTCCACATTTTTTCACGTTATATCTGTAAAAAATGTATACTTATTTTTTGTGATGTTCAAATCAGGACACTGGGGATCGATGTAACTGACTCAAAAGGGCCACTTCATGAAGTTCAGTATAACCTATTAAACATCCACTAGAATTTCCAAACTTTGGTGCTCAAAAAAGCAATGAGGGCTCGGGGGATCTGTGCCCCCCCCCCCTTTCATAAATTAAAATTGACAGATAATGCGATTAGTCTACAGGTAGACCAGGGAAGGAGTGCTGATTGCACTCTGATCTTAATGGGATTTAATTCCCCAGCTTTCTCTAGTACGGATAAACATTACATAGAATAAAAAAAAACTCATAAAATATCCAAAAATAACATAGGTGGCTGTGTCTAAAATCAATAAAATAAACTCAGATCAACAGTATCTCTTTAAATGGCCCAGTGACATATTAAGTTTGAGCTGTAATAGCAAAAACCTGTCACAAGGGGTCAGTACAATACCTGAGTAAATGAGATTTGAATAATACAAGATAAATGCCATTTTGAATACTTTAAGTGGTGCAGTGTTTAAAATGGGGTGCTTTATGAGGAGTTCTAATATTTAGGCCATATATAGGCATCTCCATTCAACTTCACAACTGAACTGGTCCTTAAAAAAGTAGGATTTGGAAATTGTCTTAAAAATTGTTATTTAAAATTTTAGCTAGACTTTTAAACCTTTTAAAAGGGATGTGTCATTAGAAAATGACCATTTTTTAAATCAAATTTTTATGTTAAACATATATTATTTACAATTTTTGTGAGTTTATATGTACAGTATTTTTATATTGCACTATATTTTAAAAAATGCATATAAACCTGCAATTTTCACACTGGCCACTTGGTCTAATAATAGGTCATGATTTCCTGTTTTATACAAGTAACTTTTCAGTAGCTATTTTCATTATGACTACAGACAGGATTACAATGACAAGTAGCACACTTATATAGATAGCACATAATCCACCATTCGCATCAAAAATGTGATAAACAGGAAATTTTCTCATGACACATTCCCTTTAACATCTCCAAAAAGTATGCTTCAACAATTAAGTCAACATAAAGTGGGCGCATATACATTTTTAACTATTTTCTGATCTATCACAGAAAATTTCTTAAAAGAAATTTCAATTTGTAAAGTTTTTTTTTATAAATAAAAACAAAATAGATCAACCAAACTTTACCACTACCATAAAGTAGCATGTGCCACAAAAAAATAAATAAATCCCAGAATCACTAGAAAAAGTAAAATCATTCTAAAGTTATTACTACTATTGAGCAAGTAGAAGGATCCGAAGTGTAATTTGAAACAAAGTTTAGGAAAAATTTGATTTGCGATGAATCAAAATTTCCTTGCACTTCGTGGCAATAATTTGATTTATTTTTTTCTCTAAAATAGCAGCTGCAAGTGGAAATGTGAGATCCCCGATAATGTTGTGCAGACAGTCAGCTAGCCAGCCCCTGTGATGTCAAAGCCCTTTAAAAGCCTCACCCCGCACGGTCTCAACCATTTCACCGTCTGTGAGCTGAGCATAGGGAGAGACATGATAAGTAGAGTTGAGCGAACCCGAACTTTGCGAGTTCAGGTACCCAGACCTGAACCCAGAATTTTTCACTGACGTTCGGATTCGGTGTTCAAGGGATTTTATTATTTTCCGTTATAACATGGTTATAACAGAAAATAATAGCATTCCTAAAACAGAATGCTAAATTAACCACCTCAGGACCGCCGTACGCAGGATTGCGTCTTTGCGGCGGTCCTGTTGTTCTGGGTGGACGCGCCGGTGCGTCCTCTCGCGAGACGCGAGATTTCCTGTGAACGCGCGCACACAGGCGCGCGCGTTCACAGGATCGGAAGGTAAGCGAGTGGATCTCCAGCCTGCCAGCGGCGATCGTTCGCTGGCAGGCTGGAGATGTGATTTTTTTAACCCCTAACAGGTATATTAGACGCTGTTTTGATAACAGCGTCTAATATACCTGCTACCTGGTCCTCTGGTGGTCCCCTTTGTTTGGATCGACCACCAGAGGACACAGGCAGCTCAGTAATATGTTGCACCAAGCACCACTACACTACACCCCCCCCCCGTCACTTATTAACCCCTTATTAGCCCTTGATCACCCCTGATCACCCCATATAGACTCCCTGATCACCCCCCTGTCATTGTTTACCCCCCTGTCATTGATCACCCCCCTGTAAAGCTCCATTCAGATGTCCGCATGATTTTTACGGATCCACTGATAGACTGATCGGATCCGTAAAAATCATACGGACGTCTGAATGCAGCCTTACAGGGGAGTGATAAATGACGGAGGTGATCACCCCATATAGACTCCCTGATCACCCCCCTGTCATTGATCACCCCCCTGTAAAGCTCCATTCAGATGTCCGCATGATTTTTACGGATCCACTGATAGACTGATCGGATCCGTAAAAATCATACGGACGTCTGAATGCAGCCTTACAGGGGAGTGATCAATGACTGTGGTGATCACCCCATATAGACTCCCTGATCACCCCCCTGTCATTGATTACCCCTCTGTCATTGATCACCCCCCTGTAAAGCTCCATTCAGATGTCCGCATGATTTTTACGGATCCACTGATAGACTGATCGGATCCGTAAAAATCATACGGACGTCTGAATGCAGCCTTACAGGGGAGTGATCAATGACTGTGGTGATCACCCCATATAGACTCCCTGATCACCCCCCTGTCATTGATTACCCCTCTGTCATTGATCACCCCCCTGTAAAGCTCCATTCAGATGTCCGCATGATTTTTACGGATCCACTGATAGACTGATCGGATCCGTAAAAATCATACGGACGTCTGAATGCAGCCTTACAGGGGAGTGATCAATGACTGTGGTGATCACCCCATATAGACTCCCTGATCACCCCCCTGTCATTGATTACCCCTCTGTCATTGATCACCCCCCTGTAAAGCTCCATTCAGATGTCCGCATGATTTTTACGGATCCACTGATAGGATCCGTAAAAATCATACGGACGTCTGAATGCAGCCTTACAGGGGAGTGATCAATGACTGTGGTGATCACCCCATATAGACTCCCTGATCACCCCCCTGTCATTGATTACCCCTCTGTCATTGATCACCCCCCTGTAAAGCTCCATTCAGATGTCCGCATGATTTTTACGGATCCACTGATAGACTGATCGGATCCGTAAAAATCATACGGACGTCTGAATGCAGCCTTACAGGGGGGTGATCAATGACAGTTGGGTGATCACCCCATATAGACTCCCTGATCACCCCCCTGTCATTGATCACCCCCCTGTCATTGATCCCCCCCCCCTCTGTAAGGCTGCATTCAGTCTTTTTTTTGGCCCAAGTTAGCGGAATTTTTTTTTTTTTCTTACAAAGTCACATATTCCACTAACTTGTGACAAAAAATAAAATCTCACCATACCCCTCACGGAATCCAAATGCGTAAAATTTTTTAGACATTTATATTCCAGACTTCTTCTCACGCTTTAGGGCCCCTAGAATGCCAGGGCAGTATAAATACCCCACATGTGACCCCATTTCGGAAAGAAGACACCCCCAGGTATTCCGTGAGGGGCATATTGAGTGCATGAAAGATTGAAATTTTTGTCCCAAGTTAGCGGAACGGGAGACTTTGTGAGAAAAAAATAAAAAATATCAATTTCCGCTAACTTGTGCCAAAAAAAAAAAAATTCTATGAACTCGCCATGCCCCTCATTGAATACCTTGGGGTGTCTTCTTTCCAAAATGGGGTCACATGTGGGGTATTTATACTGCCCTGGCATTCTAGGGGCCCCAAAGCGTGAGAAGAAGTCTGGTATCCAAATGTCTAAAAATGCCCTCCTAAAAGGAATTTGGGCCCCTTTGCGCATCTAGGCTGCAAAAAAGTGTCACACATCTGGTATCGCCGTACTCAGGAGAAGTTGGGGAATGTGTTTTGGGGTGTCATTTTACATATACCCATGCTGGGTGAGATAAATATCTTGGTCAAATGCCAACTTTGTATAAAAAAATGGAAAAAGTTGTCTTTTGCCAAGATATTTCTCTCACCCAGCATGGGTATATGTAAAAAGACACCCCAAAACACATTCCCCAACGTCTCCTGAATACGGCGATACCAGATGTGTGACACTTTTTTGCAGCCTAGGTGGGCAAAGGGGCCCACATTCCAAAGAGCACCTTTCGGATTTCACTGGTCATTTACCTACTTACCACACATTAGGGCCCCTGGAAAATGCCAGGGCAGTATAACTACCCCACAAGTGACCCCATTTTGGAAAGAAGACACCCCAAGGTATTCCGTGAGCGGCATGGCGAGTTCCTAGAATTTTTTATTTTTTGTCACAAGTTATATGGAAATTGATGATTTTTTTTTTTTTTTTTTTTTCATACAAACTCTCATATTCCACTAACTTGTGACAAAAAAAAAAAATTTCCATGACCTCACCATGCCCATCAGCGAATACCCTGGGGTCTCTTCTTTCCAAAATGGGGTCACTTGTGGGGTAGTTATACTGCCCTGGCATTCTAGGGGCCCAAATGTGTGGTAAGGAGTTTGAAATCAAATTCTGTAAAAAATGACGAGTGAAATCCGAAAGGTGCTCTTTGGAATATGGGCCCCTTTGCCCACCTAGGCTGCAAAAAAGTGTCACACATCTGGTATCTCCGTACTCAGGAGAAGGTGGAGAATGTGTTTTGGGGTGTCATTTTACATATACCCATGCTGGGTGAGAGAAATATCTTGGCAAAAGACAACTTTTCCCATTTTTTTATACAAAGTTGGCATTTGACCAAGATATTTATCTCACCCAGCATGGGTATATGTAAAAAGACACCCCAAAACACATTCCCCAACGTCTCCTGAATACGGCGATACCAGATGTGTGACACTTTTTTGCAGCCTAGGTGGGCAAAGGGGCCCACATTCCAAAGAGCACCTTTCGGATTTCACTGGTCATTTACCTACTTACCACACATTAGGGCCCCTGGAAAATGCCAGGGCAGTATAACTACCCCACAAGTGACCCCATTTTGGAAAGAAGACACCCCAAGGTATTCCGTGAGGGGCATGGCGAGTTCCTAGAATTTTTTATTTTTTGTCACAAGTTAGTGGAAAATGATGTTTTTTTTTTTTTTTTTTTTTTTTCATACAAAGTCTCATATTCCACTAACTTGTGACAAAAAATAAAAACTTCCATGAACTCACTATGCCCATCAGCGAATACCCTGGGGTCTCTTCTTTCCAAAATGGGGTCACTTGTGGGGTAGTTATACTGCCCTGGCATTCTAGGGGCCCAAATGTGTGGTAAGGAGTTTGAAATCAAATTCTGTAAAAAATGACGAGTGAAATTCGAAAGGTGCTCTTTGGAATATGGGCCCCTTTGCCCATCTAGGCTGCAAAAAAGTGTCACACATCTGGTATCTCTGTACTCAGGAGAAGGTGGGGAATGTGTTTTGGGGTGTCTTTTTACATATACCCATGCTGGGTGAGAGAAATATCTTGGCAAAAGACAACTTTTCCCATTTTTTTATACAAAGTTGGCATTTGACCAAGATATTTATCTCACCCAGCATGGGTATATGTAAAAAGACACCCCAAAACACATTCCCCAACTTCTACTGAATACGGAGATACCAGATGTGTGACACTTTTTTGCAGCCTAGGTGGGCAAAGGGGCCCACATTCCAAAGAGCACCTTTCGGATTTCACTCGTCATTTTTTACAGAATTTGATTTCAAACTCCTTACCACACATTTGGGCCCCTAGAATGCCAGGGCAGTATAACTACCCCACAAGTGACCCCATTTTGGAAAGAAGAGACCCCAAGGTATTTCGTGATGGGCATAGTGAGTTCATGGAAGTTTTTATTTTTTGTCACAAGTTAGTGGAATATGAGACTTTGTAAGAAAAAAAAAAAAAAAGAAAAAAATCATCATTTTCCGCTAACTTGTGACAAAAAATAAAAAGTTCTATGAACTCACTATGCCCATCAGCGAATACCTTAGGGTGTGTATTTTCCGAAATGGGGTCATTTGTGGGGTGTTTGTACTGTCTGGCCATTGTAGAACCTCAGGAAACATGACAGGTGCTCAGAAAGTCAGAGCTGCTTCAAAAAGCGGAAATTCACATTTTTGTACCATAGTTTGTAAACGCTATAACTTTTACCCAAACCATTTTTTTTTTACCCAAACATTTTTTTTTAATCAAAGACATGTAGAACAATAAATTTAGAGCAAAATTTATATATGGATGTCGTTTTTTTTTGCAAAATTTTACAACTGAAAGTGAAAAATGTCATTTTTTTGCAAAAAAATCGTTAAATTTCGATTAATAACAAAAAAAGTAAAAATGTCAGCAGCAATGAAATACCACCAAATGAAAGCTCTATTAGTGAGAAGAAAAGGAGGTAAAATTCATTTGGGTGGTAAGTTGCATGACCGAGCAATAAACGGTGAAAGTAGTGTAGGTCAGAAGTGTAAAAAGTGGCCTGGTCTTTCAGGGTGTTTAAGCACTGGGGGCTGAGGTGGTTAAATGCCTATTTAGGGGTTAAAAAAAAAAAAAAAAACTCACCTCATCCACTTGATTGTGCAAGTGGACCTTCTATCCTAATTCAGCAGGACCTGCGGTGATGTCACTGGGCTCACTACGGGGTGAGCGCGGTGACGTCACCAAAGGTCCTTTTGTAGGTCCTGAAGAAAAGACTATACCGGCTGCACGATAAAGTGGATAAGGTGAGTTTTTTTGTTTCGTTTTTTACCCGTCAATAAACATTTTATTTAGCATTCTGTTTTAAGAATGCTATTTTCCATTATAACCATGTTATAATGTAAAATAATAAAGTGAAGTTCGGGTCCCCATTGACTTAAATGGGGTCCAGGTTTGGGGTGAAGTTTGGGTCCTAAATTTGACCTGAAGTTCGGCCGAACCAGGCGAACCCGAACTTCCATGGGTTCGCTCAACCCTAATGATAAGCACTAGGGACAGTGTTGCTAAAAGCTTTCAATTGTGAAATATTAGATAGGGAGACTGCAGGGATAGTGTAGGGAGAGTTTTTACACACTGTAGGGAGAGAATATGGATACTGCAGGGACTGTAATCTGAAGCTGAACAGATCCATAGAAGACAGGATACCTTGTATCAATCCCTGTGTCGGGCACAGAGCTATCTAATTAAACAGTGTCCTCCTTGTTTAATAGATAAGCAATTCTATTGGGCCTTGAATTTCAAATTGGGGTGAATAAACTGTCTAATTTTACTGCTATTTGGGTGTCCACTAGAGATGAGCGAATCGCATCAGACGAAGTGGAATTGGATTCCAAAATCAAGAAAAATTTAATTTGCAATGAATGTGATTATCCTCGCGCTTCGTGGTAACGAATCACAATTTTTCCTAAAATGGCGGCTACAATGGCGGCGGCTACATGTGTGAGGACATGGGATAAGGAAGTCTGGGAAGGCGTGCTGACCCATAATGCCATACATGCTGCCAATCAGCAGCCAGCCCTGTGATGTCACAGCCCTATAAATACGACGACCATCTTAGAGTCAGACATTTTCAAGAGTCGCCACAATAAGCTACATAAAATCACAATCAAATATAATTTTACAGTTTTCTAATATTTCTAAATATGATACATTTTCAGGAAAGCAGAGAGATTACTGAAGCAAATCATATCTTTTGGATAAATAGATTTCTTGAAATAGGCCTGAATAACTTTTTGCAGAGGTCGGTGTATATATTGACAAGGGCAACAAAGTGGAATATGTGTCTGCATTTCAAATTTGCTTTCGATCCTGTTCCGCTCAGAACAAAATTGCACAATTAAGATAAAGTATAATGTAAACTTTGGGATATTTGTGTTATCTTTCCAATAATGAAATACTGATTTCTATCTAACCTAATCATTTTAATGTTTTGTATATGCAAATCCCTGGAAATAATTGAAACAAACTACACAGGAATCTAGAGGAAATAAATTCATTCAGCATCAAGAACTTTTTTTTTTTTTTTAAATAAAGCTTCCTTTTATTTTTAGGTCATCCTTTATCCTATCATTGACTTTCAAGGTCCTTGTGGAAGCATGAAACTAAGAGTATAGTTTTAATGCCAACCAAGCTATCTCCATAGAGTTTGTAAGTTCTCTGCACATTTATGTTTTCTATTATGAATAATCTTCACTCACTCCTAAAACAAGGATGTCCCTAATGAAAATTTCCCAGACTGCATGTGGGATTGTAAAAAGAACTAAATGAGATTCTGAGCCTCAATTGAACAATGACTTGTATAAGTGTCTTCTAGTGCTATAAAATATTATGACTGGTAAAAGGTTTATAAGACTCAACTTAATCTATTAAAGGATATAGCAAAAATGTATAAACCTGAATATAATTTTTTGATGGACTACATTTACTATAAAAATGAAATTATGAATAATAACATAAAGCTTATGCTTATCTATATAATATGTTTGACATGTCAATATTTGGCGCCAGGTCAATATCTGTTCTAATTTTTCTTAATATACATAAGAGAATTGGAACAGAACAAATTTAGCACAACCTGACTAAACCCAAACGTGCAGTGAATGATCATTCCGTTGACAACTGCTAATCCACAAACCGCTAGTGCAAGTGCAAGATTTCAGCACCAGGCATCAGAGCAGTTAGGATGTCTGGCCCTGTCAATTACTAGGAGAGAGGAGAAGGTGAAGTGGTGCTCCGACAGTCTCTAGGCCAACCCTTTGGTACTTTGTTTAATGATGTCCATTTCATTTTAAAATATTTCTTGAAAGCATAATTTAAAGGTGCACTCAGATCATTCTGTGCCTATATTATATTTTACACCTTCTCCAAATAGGCCCCTGCTTACTTGAAGAGCAAGCCCTAAGAGGGGAGTCCACAACCAGTCGACAGTCCCTAAACTGGTAAGTGCAGGAAGTCAAACCAAGCACCAACGTAACAGGGACCTGTTCACACACCTGGAACCCAGAATAGACAAAAACACAGAGAGAGGTCGTGCAGGAAAAGGTCAAAACTGTACCAAATCATAGAGCAGAGAGAGAGGTCTAAGTCAAGCCGAAGTCAAATCCAAAAGTAAGAATCCAAAGAGCAAAATAACAACTGGAGCACAGCAAGGAAAACCTATAACTGGCAAGGATGTATTTCCAGCAGGGGTTTAAATAGAACAGAGAGTACATGGATGAGAACCCGATAGGTCCTTGACTCAGCGCTCCAATAGTCAGAATACAGCACACAGGAATAGATAAGCTGAACAATCAGCCTACTGCTAGTCTCCTCAAGCACACAGCCGCTGTCTGGAGAAAAAGCACAGTAACCAGTTGCTAATTAGTGATGAGCGGGAGGTGCCATATTCAATTTCGACAAAATTTGCGAATATTCGCTTGAATATTCGTCTCATATTCGTCGAAATCGAATATTCGTCATTATTCTAGTTATTGCGATTAATATGCGATTTAAATAATTGCGTATTGTGATTTTAACTTAAGGTAACTTTCCTATTGGTTTGATATCTAGAATTAGCAAAGATGACGAATATGACAAATGTATTCGTCATATTCCTCAAAACGAAGATAACAAAGTATTCTCCATCTTCATTTTAGCTCCATATTCGTCAACTTCGCTAATTCTAGCAATCAAATAGGAAAGTTGACTATAGAGACAGCTAAGTTTAATTCGCTATGCGATAATATTACTTTGCTTTTTTTTTAAATAAATAAAATAATAATAATACTTGATAATTATTATAATTATTCTATTTATAAAAAAAAAGCAAAGTAATATAATCGCATAGCGAATTAAACACAGCTGTCTCTATAGTCAACTTTCCTATTTGATTGCTAGAATTAGCGAAGTTGACGAATATGGAGCTAAAATGAAGATGGAGAATACTTCGTTATCTTCGTTTTGAGGAATATGACGAATACATTCGTCATATTCGTCATCTTCGCTAATTCTACCAAGCCAACCATAGTAAACCAGGTCTAAGTTGAAATCGCAATGCGATTACTTCAAGTTATAATAATCAAATTGCGATTTCTACTTAGAGCTGTGTTTCTAATGGGTCTGCGTGCTAGAATTAACGAAGTTAACAAATATGGAATATAGCAAATAGCAGTGCTAAGTTGAAATCACAATTCGATTAATTCAAGTTATAATAATCGAATTGTGATTTCAACTTAATTCTCACATCCGACAGTACATTCTAGAATGGAGGCGTTCCCATAGTGATGGGGACGCTCCATGAGCACGGAAGTCGGCAGAAGAGGCAACGGGCACTGACTGGAGCAGCCAGGAAGCCAGGAATCCTCAGGACAGATAAGAACTACTTTTGGGAAGTGGGAAAGAAAAAAATATAACAATAAAAAAAATGAATATTCAAAATAGCGAATTTATAGCGCTATATTCAAAATATTCGCAAATTAGCGAAGTGCCGATATTCGCTAAAAAAATTCGATATTCGAGATCAACACTATTGCTAATAACGCTGTTGCATCACCAGGGGGCGTGGCCTAGCAGCACATCTCTCCCTGCGCAGCCGTGCAGAAGATCTCACAGCTGAAGCACGGACAGGCAAGTTTGTGACAACTGCCTTTTTTAATTATTCATTTTTAATCACATGAAATTGCTTTATATAATTTAGCTTGCAAAAATATTTATACACTTCTTCTCTGTGTGGGAAAATGCTGTTGCTTGTGAGAGAAACACGGATGTTGGACTATGAAATCAACAGTTGAATGTTTCAGAAACATAAAAGGGGACTGGAATACTACTTTAAGTAATGATTCATTGGTAGAAAAACATTGTAGGCAGAGTCTTACTTGTCATACTGTAAAGGATGGAAGCTTTTATATTAGGCAAAATCAACAGTTGCATCAAGTGGTGCTCTTGACACTGGTAGATTGAAAGGAATTTATAGAAGTTCATGTAGTGGTTTGCAAATGAGAATGAAATTGACAAAATGAATTCAAATCTTTATATTAACTATCTTTCAATTACTTTCATGGAACCTTCTACTATAAACCTAAAAAATACACTGCAGTGTATATGTCTACACACATTATCCGTCTCTATATTAATTTATTTACTAGGAGAATAAGTAGGTTGTCCAGCCAGCATAAATATCTAGAATAACAAAAGAAGTCATACTTACAGAACCTATTAACCGGTCTCTGCTTCCTCCTCCCTTTATAGATGAACATAGACTGCTACAGCCAATTACTTGTTTTAGACGTATCCTGGTGGTCACATGTCGATGTCAAGAGAAAGGAGCAAGTAAAGACTGTTGGGGCTCCTGCAAAGCACCTGAACCGGAGTGGTGGGAAAACAGTAGTTGATTATGAAAAATATTCTTTCCTACCTGGACAACCTACCTAATCCAGTTCCTCTATTTGATTGTCTATGTAAAGATTATTATCTGACTATGACTTGAAGCCCTGTATGGTACATTTTCAATTGTATTGTCAATAGTGTTGGGCGAGCATGCTCAGCCAAACACCAGTTCAGCTCGAGCATCGCTATGCTTGGCCAAATATTGCGTGTGCTCGAGCGCGATGCTCAAGTCAGTGTATTTAAATCTAATTTAGCCTCTATTTATGGAAAGTTTCTGGTGAGTTAACCCAGTCTCCAGCAGCCCTTCCCTAATGATACGATCTTGATGATCTGGTGCATTGTCATCCGGGATGATGAAATTAGGCCTGTAATGTTCATGCACAGGCACAATGACTGGAATAATGATATTATTTAAGTAGAATGGGCTTGCAAATGTACCTTTCACAAAGTGTAGGGAAGTTCTATATTGACTAGACACACCTGCCCACACTGTAACACCACCACTACCAAAGGCTCATCTAGTGTCAACAGTGGCTGATGCATAGCGCCCTCCTTGACATCTCCAACATTGTTGGCAGCCATCATTTTTGCTCATCGTGAATTGACTTTCAACAAAGAACAGCACTGAGGCCCACTGGTCCCTCGTCCAGCGTAGGTGCTCCCTAGCCTATGCAAGACGATGACGCCTGTGGTCAAATACCCTTGTCTAGCACGCAGACCACCCTGATGTAAACAGTTTCAAATGGTCTGACGTGACATTTGGGTGCCTCTCACCTCTCTTAAATGTTCCTGAAGTTGTGTGGCATTCATCATCCGGTTCCCCAGGGCATTGTTCACAATGAAACAGTCATCAGTGTGGGATGTGGCCAAAGAATGTCCACTTCTATGCTTTTCTGTGACTCTTCCAGTCTCTCTGTATCTCTGTTGCAACCTGCTGATGACTCTCTGTGACACTTCCGTCTGAGAACATCCTGCTTGAAGCCTCGCAACGGCTAGGTACTGTTGATCAATTGTTAGGTGTGTTCTTGATCTCATGATTAGTGATGAGCGGCAGGGGCAATATTCGAATTCGCGATATTTTGCGAATATTTGGGTGAATATTTGCCATTTATTCGAGAATTCGCAAATTCGTGATCTCCAGGCATTATTTTCTTGATTTGAACTGGTATTTAAAAAAAAAATTTAATATTCGTGATTACGAATATATTTTGCGATATTCTAAATATTTGCGAATTCTCGAAGTGCCTCTATTCGCGATTAAAATTCGCAATTCGAATATTCGTGATCAACACTACTCATGATGTCAAAATGTGAACATCATGATGAAGAGGATTGTATAAATACCAATTCTAATTGAACCAGGCAATTTATTGGGCGATTAATGGATCAAACACCTTTTGTGAATTTTTCTCGTTAGAGAAAAGTAAGTTGTGCAAAAAGTACTGAAAAATTAAACAGTTGGACATGTGCATTCAAACGTTTAGAGAAGGTCACAGTAAGTTCAAGTGTAAAGGTTAGAGTTAGAGATGAGCCAATCGAAGCTGACAAAGTGGAATTTGATCAGAATTTCAGAAAAAATTTGATTTGCAACGAAAACGAGTTTCATCGTGCTTCATAGTAACGGATCACAATTTTTCCTAAAATGGCGGCTACACGTGTGAGGACATGGGGCAAGAAACTCTGGGAAGGCGGGATCACTCAGATTGACATGCATGCATGCAGCCAATCAGAAGCCAGCCAACACTGTGATGTCACAGCCCTATAAATACGGCAGCCATTTTAGAGTCTGCCATTTTCCAGCATTCTGAGTGCAGGGACAGACGTGAGAAGGCAATAGGGACAGCAATAGGAAAAACCTGATTATGAAAAAAAAATCTGAAAAAACTATCTATAAGTGCAGGGAAAGGATAGGGAAGAATCATTTCACATCATCTTATTGCAGGGATAGACGTCAGAAGGCGTTAAGGACAGAGATAGGAAAGCGATTTACAAGTGCAGGGAAAGATTATTTGGTGTTCCAAACAGCCATTATAAAGCTCTGTCATTCCAGCAATTTGTTCTTAATGTGCAAGTGCTATGTTGAAAAGCCTTTAGTGGCTTATTTATATCTTAGTATATTTAGTATCTTCTATCAGTACTATAAGAAAAAAATATTCGCATTTCACTTCAATTGTATACTGTACATGACTCACTCAGCAGAAACATAATATGGGATATACATTCTTTTGGGAGGAGGTGAACAAATTGATTCAACAGATTCAGAATTCATCTTGAATTTCTTGTGATTTATTGGGAGAATTAGAAAAAGATCCATGCATAATTCTCCACTGGAAAATAATGAAGTATTATGTGTGGGTCTCTGATTTACCCAAAATGAATACAAGAAATTTAGGGCTAATTCTGAATCGGTGGAATTGACTTGTTCATTTGTAATACAGATCATCTATCAAAACAGATTTTATAAATGCCATTCATGTATTAGATCTTCTTTATTTTAATTCTCTGATATCATGCTTATAGCCTCCTAGTAACTGGCATTCTACGATTTAGAGAGTAGGGGTGAGCGTACCTGTGGATGTTTGGGTTCGCCGGGTTCGACCGAACTTCGGGTCAAAGTTCGTTTTTGGGACCCGAACTCGAACCCGAACCCCATTGAAGTCAATGGGGACCCGAACTTTGGTGCACTAAAATGGCTGTAAAATAGTCGTAGAAGGGCTAGAGGGCCGCAAAAAGAAGCAAAATGGGGGTAAGAACAGGACAATTGCCCTGCAAATAAATGTGGACAAGGAAATGACTTAAAATAACATATGATAGAAAAAATAAATTATAATAATAATATTGAACTAGGAGCCAGAGGAGGAAAAATGAAGTTGGAGGTTGAGGAGGCAGTGGATGTGGCGGTGTAGGTGGAAGCGGCGGTGGAGTAGGTAGCCAACACTGTTTTTATATTTTTTTATTATTTTGTATTTATTTATTTATTTGTTTATTTATTTTTTATAAATTTGGGAAGGCCCCAAAATATTGGGAAATGGAAAAGAGAACACAAAGAGAAAATGTGCTGGAGTCTAACAATGGCTGGGTGTGGCCGGTATACTTGTCTAGCACAAGGTGCGGACAAGTCCTGTGGGATCCATGCCTGGTTCATTTTAATGAACGTGAGCTTGCCCACTTGGCTGTGGACAGGTGGCTGGGCTTGTCTCTGATCACCCACCCCTGCCATGCTAAACACACGTTCGGACAATACACTGGCTGGAGGGCAGGCCAGCACTTCCAAGGCGTAAAGGGTAAGTTCAGGCCATGTGCCCAATTTGAGACCCAGAAGTTAAATGGGGCAGACCCATCAGTCAGTATGTGCAGGCGTATGCACAAGTACTTTTCCACCATGTTGCTGAAATGCTGCCTCCTGCTAAGATATTCCGTATCAGCTTGTGGTGCTGTTTGTTATAGTGTGCTGAAAAAGCTTTTCCACATTTTGTCCATACTTACCCTCCCTTCTGAGGTGATGGTGGTTCCCCAGGTGCGTTGGCGACTTATTCCTCCTCCTCTGCCTTCGCCTTGTGCTTCCACTGAGCCCCCGCTGTCAGGTGGGAATGCCATCAGAGAAACGTCCTGCAATCCTCGGTGGTGGTAGGACATGCGCCAAACTGCTATCCGCCTCAGGCCCAGCCGCCGCTGCATTTACTTAGTGTGCAGTTAGGGAGATATATTCTCCCTGCCCGTGCTTACTGGGCCACGTATCGGTGGTTATGTGGATCTTGCCACAGATGGTGTTGCGCAGTGCACACCTGATTTTGTCTGCCATTTGGTTGTGCAGGGCAGGGATGGCTCACCTGGAAAAGTAGTGGCCGCCAACTCTGCGCTTTCAGCAGAGGATCGGGTGGGAGACAATGTGAAGGCCCTTTAGGCACTATCTGCCATCCAATCTACTACCGCCTCTACTTGTTCTGGCCTCACCATTTGTACACCAGTATTTGGGCCTACAAAATGACGCTGAATATCCTGTTGCCTACGTGCACCTGAAGAAGGTGTTTCATTTGGGTGTGTAGCTGGCACAAATTGACCACTTACTCTCCCTGCAACAGGAGCTTTAGCAACACCAGCAGCACCACAACCAGGGCCACGTCCCTTATTTGATGATCTCCTCATTCTTTGAGTTCACCAACTGAAATAACAGATGGATTAACTGTATTAATGCCCCTGTCACATATGCAGTGCAGTTGTACATCACACCAAAAATGGGTATATGTCACCCACTGAACTAACAGTCAGATTAACTATATTAATTTCCCTGTCATGTATGCAGTGGAGGTGTACCTTACACCAAAAAATTTGAATATGTCACACACCGATCTAACAGATGGATTAGCTATTATATTTTTGTGTCAGGGGTACAAAGATGGTGCATTGCACCCACAAAAAATTGCTATAGGTCACCCACAGAATTACCAGCCAGATTTATTATTATATTTCTGTGTCAGGAGTGCAAAGCTGGTGTATTGCACCCACAAAAAAAATCACTTTAGGTCACCCACAGAATAAATAACCTGATGAAATTCCTAACACTCTCCTTCACTTCAGCTGTCTGCTTCCTGTCCCTGCACTACTCAGAGCTGATGGGGGTTGCTACACATGATACAGCTTGTATAGTGGTTGGGTCACATGATGCACCAGCCAGGTACAGCCATATCATTACTAGGCATGGCTGTGATGGCTTCGAAGTGCCCACAGCTTAAAAGCTGTTGATTTAATGCCCTGCAGCCTTTCAACAAGCTTTATTAAATGCCCGAACACCGAACTCAAAACCAAACTTTTGCGGCAAAGTTCAGGTTCAGATCCGGTACCCGAACTCACAAAGTTCGGTACGGACCTGAAACTTGCAGTTCGGGTTCGCTCAACACTATTAGAGAGTAATCATGGCTGTGGTGCCTTAAATAGGAATTATGAAAATATGTGATCTGTACTCCCATGTTCTGGTCTGGGTGCTCGTGAGAGTAGATAATCTGAGATGAGGGATATCACGGCACTCCAGTTTAAATATATGCATTTCTTTTTAATGGTCAAAGAAATATGTTCACAACACATAATCTTCCATATAGTATTGTTTACATCCAGAGAAAGAAAAAAATATATTGGCCACATTGTATTTCACGGAAAATACAATGTGGCCAATATATTTTTTTCTTTCTCTGGATGTAAACAATACTATATGGAAGATTATGTGATATGAACATATTTCTTTGACCATTAAAAAGAATTGCATATATTTTAACTAGAGTGTCGTGATATCCCTAATCTCAGTGCCTTAAATAGGGACCTACTGGATCGTAAGATATTCATTTTCTCTCTTTGTCTCTCCCTTCTGTACCTGCATCTAGTAGGATAATAATTTTCTACAATGATGGTTTGCATCTTTCTCTTACACTGTCAGGGACAATAATATAAGGGAGTAGGCCTATAGAAGACACATCTCAAGGAATCATATAGCATTAGTTTAGCATTATTGAGCCAAACTAGAAGAATATTAAACTTGACAAAGGATGCAGACATGTTGGAAGTGTGGCGCACCAAAACATTATTTTAATGTACATCTATGAAGTGATATTTTAGCAATTTGCATGAGTCACTTTAGCAATTCGTATGAATAAAGAATGATTTTGGTATGAGCTTGGTTCAGTCCTAACTTTGCTATTTTTCATTCGGTGGAAGAACCCAAATCTTTCTGGGTTCGTTTTGGATGAATCCACTAAAACAGTGTGTATCGCAATTTTAGAGCACATGTTGGTGTGAAAAAAGCACTAGAGAGGAAGAAGTGGTCTCACATGACCCTGAGAGGAAGTGGGGGGTGGTCTTCCCCTGATTGGCTCTAAGGCTGTCAGGCAGCCTGGATGAGCCAATTAATGCTGCAGCAGGCAGGGAAGTGTCCTAGAAGAACGCCATTCTGTGCTGGGATGTGAATGAGGGTGGTTAAGTGTGACAGTATCTGCCAGGAAAATGATCTTTGGGAGTCAGGGACAGTCAGAAATCAATCAAGCTGATTGCCAGAGAAAGTGAAGGGAAAGGGTAGGATTCCAAAGAAGATTTTGTGTGTTGAGTAGAATAGGGACAAGCAGGGCAGCCTACAGACAGGGAGAGAGAAGACAGCTGTGGCTGGCTGTGCCTGCTATCAGAAGTGTAGGTGCTGTAGTGCACACCTTAAAAGCAGCTATCTGCAAGCAAATACTTAATTAAGCAGCATATATAGTGTACATGATTACTGCATCAATACCCAAGGTGTAGTAGCAATCTACCTGTGTGTATTAATGAGAAATTAAGCATCAAGCCTCAATTGTCTGTTTACGTATATTCAGTTTCCACATGGTTGCAATATATTTTTTTGGGAGGGATTCAATTTAATTAGGTGCATGTATATATATGATTTTTGCATCAATATCCCCATTTTCACACTCTACTGGCTCATTTTGATGAAAAGACATTGCCTTGCTGGTGGTGCCCCATCTTGCCACTGTTACTGTCTGTCTGCATCAATACCCAAGGCGTAACAACAATCTACCTGTGTGTATTAACAAGAAATTGAGCTTCTAGCCTCAATCATCCGTTTATATATATTCAGTTTCCTCACAGTTGCAATTTAATATAGGTGATCAGTACACTAGTAGACAGGTTAGGACAGTGATGGCAAACCTTTTGGAGACTGAGTGCCCAAACTGCAACCTGAAACCCACTTATTTATCACAAAATGCCAACACGGCAATTTAACCTGAATATTGAGGTTTTAGTTCAGAAAAATTGTGGGCTGAACTGAGACTTAAAAGTAGCCCTGGCACACAAACTTCATCAGCCCACAAACATAAAATGGCTACACAGTGATTTGGGCCACAACAAAGATATATGAATTATACTGCCCTGTATGTAGGGATTCCATATACAGGGCAGTATAATACATAGGTCATAGTCTCCTTACATACATCCGCCATATACAGAGCAGTATAATACATATCTTATCACCTCCTTACATACATCCTCCATATACAGGACAATATTATAAGTAGCTCATCACCTCCACCCACATCATCCATACATAGAGGGTGGCCACGAAAAGCAGCCTGCCTCCAGCAATAGTATGACAAGATAAACAAGCAAGTGGATATTTATTTTTTTATTACCCACAAGTGACAGAAGATGCTGAAGTGGTCCCCATTCATCTTTATACATATTTGGGCACGTCGGATTATGCTGGCAAATGCCACAGGGGATGTGGATTGTTTGTGTACACTTTCCGTTTTAATTTTCCCCACAGATAAAATTTGCATGTGGACAAGTCTGGGGAACATGGTGGCCATAACCCCTAGCTCACAGTTCGCTCATCTGCAAACAGTTCATGAACCTTTGCCAATGAGTTCATTGAGGTGTGGCATGTTGCCCCATCTTGTTGGAAAAAGCAGAATTTATTTTTTCTTCTGCAGCATCACTGTTGAAGAGCTGCAATCAGTATCAGTCAATGTAACGGACCGTTTCAGCAGACAAGGGGTTAAAATCCGTTTAGGCGATGTGCCCCTTTCTGAGAGACAGGCCCAGCTACTGCAGAACACCAATGTCCCGAACTGGATACAAAGTAGCACTCCAAACTGGAACCTCACGAATAGCTGCTAGCAGACGAACAGGAATCAGCTTACACTCCTGGCAATCAGTCTCTAACAGCATACAGCGGATCCCCCCAATAACGAGACAAGGCTCCGTGTTGAGGGTCAAGCAGTGGTCTGAGGTGCTGGCACACCCAGCCTGGTTTTTATTACAGTTGTTTGCAAATACAGGTCCGCCCACAGGGAGGTATAAAACAACCAAGCCCATCTGGTGTACACGCCCCTAGGGGACCAGAATGAAGACTTGTGACATAGGACAGATATGCAGCACTGTAGGATACACAGAGACAATACATCCCCACAATGCATCATGGTTTCCTCCTCTCTGCCCTGGAGACACCCGAGGCGTAATCCAATTATCTCTCAAGACAAAGAGAAGTCACCCATACACATGTGCAGACAACAGGACAGACATCACCCTTTAAACACACAATGGGACAATGGCACAATAGAAACACACCCAGCATTTTCCTCCCAAGCTGACAAGTTACACTTATTATAAATTGTTACAACTTTGTGAGTTTACATTGGCCATACATATAACTTACATCAATTTAAACAGTATAACTTGGGGACAAACCTATCCAAAATTCACTTGAATAGGTTCAGGGGTTTAAAAGTTAGTATGGGCCATAATCCTGAGGCAAGAGGCTGATAGACAGGCCTCTTCAAAACCCAGTGGCGAGGTTGGTTTCGCCACAGTCAACATAATCCATTTTGCCCAAAGATTCATAGACATGAATGGGGACCACTTTCAGCATCTTTTGTGACTAGTGGGTTCATCTTGTCATAGTATGACTGGAGGTGGGCTACTTTTTTGTGGGCCACTCTGGACATATATAGGGCAGTATAATACATAGCTCATCACCTCCTAAGCATCATCCATATATATAGGACAGTATAATACATATCTCATCACCTCCTTACAACATCCATATACCGTATTTTCGCACTATAAGACGCACCGGCCCATAAGAGGTTTTAGAGGAGGACAATAAGAAAAAATATTTTTCATTAGACCTCAGGTCAGACCAGCAATCAGACCCCTAATGTTAATGAGACATCAGATCACAGCTCCAATCAGATCCCCAATGTTAATAAGACCCCAATAAGACCTCAGATCGGACCCCCAGTCTCAAATCAGCCCCCCATGCCTCATTTGATCATCCCCCAGTCTCATATCAGCCCACATGCCTCTTTTTATCAGCCCCCATTGCCTCATTTTATCAGCCCCCATTGCTTCAGATGTGCCCTATGCCTTAGATGACATAAAGTAGAAAAAACACTTACCTCTCCTGCTCCTCACCGCTCACCCTCTTATTCCTCCTGTTGTTGGCTGTGCTGTAAACTGGCATGCACAGCGTGAGGTCAAAGAGTGCCCTCACGCTGTGCGCAGCCTTCATAGCCGACAGCCGAGGACCAGGAAGCGGTTCCCACTTTGGGGAAAAAAACTGTGTCTTATGGGGAGAAAAATAGGGTATATATCATCCATATACAGGGCAGTATATCACATATCTCATCATCTCCTTACATATATCCTCCAACAGAGCACCTCCATAATATGGAGTCCATATACAGGCCTGAAAGCTGAGGCCTATCTACATTGACTGGGGGTTACCAATCTGTATGGGAATCCACCGTTCATTGAGGCTGCAGGAGGGAGGACGGGAGCTGGATGCACAGCAGAGTTTCTGATGTGCTGACTCCAGCACTCCTTCATGTGCATGGCAATGTTGTCAATGGCCAACACAGCTACGGGAGGGCAGGCTCACGGGCCAGCCAGAAAGCGTCACCGTGCCACACATTTAAAGAGTGAACTGGCCAGCCCTGTCTGCCTATAATCCATCCCTGCATGTATACCCACAGAGAGGGCTATGAGGGCCCCCTCTGGCACGAGTGCCATAGGTTCGCCACCACTGGGCTAAGGTAACAATTTACCTGGGAGTGTTAACAAAATATTAAGGATCACTCCTCAAATCGTCCATTTACGTGGATTCAGTTTCCATACATTTTTTGGGACTTATTCCATTTAATTAAGCAGCATATATACATGATTACTGCACCAATACCCAAGGTGTAGCAGCAATCTACCTGTGTGTATTAACATGAAATCAAGTGTGAGGCCTGGCCCTTCAACCATTAACGTTCATTTATTTCTCCACATGGTTGCAATAAAAATTTTGGGGACTACTTCATTTTAATTAAACCAGCATCTAGGTGATCAGTACACCAGTAGACAGGCTAGCGTAACAATGTACCTTGGAGGATTTTTTATGTGATATTAGGGGTCAGGCTTCAATTGTCCATTTACAAACATTTAGTTTCCGCACGGTTGAAATTATATATTATTTTTGGACTTGTTCAATTTAACCCATTCGCTACCAGCACCGTAGTACTACGACGCGCTGATCGGGAGGGTGCAGGAGCTGCGCCTGCCCGATCAGCTGCAGGGGTCTGGCAATGACAGATAGCTAGACCCCTGCTGTATGTGCCAGCATCAGTGAAAACAACGATGCAGGTGCATTAACCCTAGATGTGCCGTGGTCAGCTCTGACCGCGGCACGTGTGATTTCCATGCAGGGAGAAAGCACCCATCGGGTCCCAGCGCTGCTGTGACGGGGACCTGATGGCTTGGACTGCATCCCAATGCCTTCCTTAGGCATCATGGCTGCCTTCCTTGTATGCCCCTTGGATCTCACAAGCAAGCTGGCTGAAATGTATTACAGTATTAATACACTTTCAGCCAATGCATTACAATACAGAAGTATTGTAATGCATTGTACAGGGGATCAGACCTGCAAAAGTTGAAATCCCAGAGCGGGACAAAAAAAAAAAAAAGTTTTACAAAAAATATAAAAAGTTTCAAGTAAAAAAAAAAAAAATTGTCCTTTTCCCAAAATAAAGTAAAAAAAAAAATTTTAAGTAGGGAAAAAAGAAAAGTAGACATATTAGGTATCACTGTGTCCGTATTGACCGGCTCTATAAAAATTTGACATGATCCACCCCGTTAGGTGAAAAAAAAGTGCCAAAAAAGCCAATTTCTGAACACCTTGCCTCACAAAAAGTGTAATACCAAGCGATCAAAAAGTCTTATGTACCCCAAAATGGTACCAATCAAACCATCATCTCATCCCTAAGACAATCTCCCAAAAAATAAAAATAAATATGGCTCCCAAAAATGGCAACACAAAAACAAGATTTTATTCTGTTCAAAAAGGCTTTTACTGTGTAAAAATATAAAAAAATAAACATATTGGGTATCGACGCATCGATAACAACCTGATCTATTAAAATATCACATGAGATGGCCCCTCAGGTGAATGCTGTAAAAAAAATATATATGGCAAAACAGAGATTTTTTGTCACATTGCCTCACACAAAGTGTAATACCAAACGATCAAAAAGTCTCATGTACCCTAAAATGGTACCAATGAAATATATTCTTTAAGTGATGTAGTTTCCAAAAATTGGGTCACTTTTTGAGGGTTTCCACTGTAGGGGTACATCAGGGTTTCTTCAAATACAAAATGGTATCTAAAATCATTCTAGCAAATTCTGCCTCCCAAATCTGTCTCATGTACCTCAAAATGGTACCAAAGAAAACGTAACCTCATCCCGCAAAAAATTAGCCCCCACATAAGACAATGAATCAAAAAATTAAAACCTATGGCAGCCGTAAATTAATCCATCAAAATCTGTGCTGCAAAAGCCATATGGCGCTCCTTCTGTTCTGAATCCTGCCATGAGCCCCCACAGCAGTTTACCACCACATATGGGGTGTTGACGTATTCAGGAGAAAATGGGTAACAAATTATGAGGTGATTTTTTTCCTGTTACCCCTTGTGACAATAAAACATTTGGGGCTAAAGCAACATTTTATTGGAAGAAATGAAACTTTTTATTTTCACAGTCAAGTGTTTATAGGGGGTCAAAGTGCTCAGTACCCCCAAATATATTCTTTTAGGGGTGTAGTTTCAAAAATGGGGTCACTTTTTGAGGTTCTCCACTGTAGGGGTACATCAGGGTTTCTTCAAATACAAAATGGTGCCTAAAAACCATTCTAGCAAAATCTGTTTCCAAGATCCATATGGCTCTGCTTTCCTTCTGACCACTGGCACATGCCCATAGAGCAGTTTACCGCAACATATGGGGTATTTCTGTAAACTGCAGAATCATAGTAATGCATATTGAGGTTTATTTTGCTGTTAACCTTGCTGTGTTGCAAGAAAAAATTTATTAACATAAAAAATCTACCAAAACAGTGACATTATAAAATTTCACCTCCATTTTCTTTTAATTTTTGTGGAACACCTCAAGGGTTAACAAAGTTTGTAACATCAGTTTTTAATAATTTGAGGGGTGTAGTTTCTAAAATTGGGTCATTAATGGGTGGTTTCCATTATGTAGGCCCCTCAAAATTACTTTATAACTGAATTGGTGGTTAATAAAATGGTTTGTGGAAATTTTGGTGAAAATGAAAAAGAATTGCTTCTAAAATTCGAACCCTTCTAACGTTCTAAAAAATAAAATGACATTTACAAAATTATGGCAACATAAAGCAAACATATGGGGAATGTTGCTAACTATTTTATGAGGTATTACTATCTGTCTTAAAAGTAGAGAAATTCAAATATCGAAAATTGTGAATTTTGGATTATTTCATAAATAAAGGTGAAATATATTGACTCAAATTTACCGCTATCATGAAGTACAATGTGTCATGAGAAAACATTCTCAGAATGGCTTGGATAAGCAAAAGCATTCCAAAGTTATTACCACATAAAGTGATGCATGTCAGATTTGCAAAAATCGGCCTGGGATTTAAGATGAAAAGTGGCTCGGTAGTGAAAGTAGCATATAGGTGATCTACACCAATAGACAGACCAGCACACAAAAGTATCTGTGAGGGATAAGGAATTTAGGCCTAAATCTGCTTCCCTTTATTTCTGTGTTCACGCATTTCCAAACAATTTTTTTTTGGGGGGTTAATTATTTTCAAACCAGCATATATTCGTGATTACTACACCAACAGACAGTGTAGCATACATAAGTATCTGGGAGTGATAACATATTTAGGCCTAAATATGTTTCCCTTTATCTCAGTCTTCAAATTTTTTATCCTTTTTTTTTTGGGGAGGGAGGGTGGTCGTTAATTATATTCAAACTAGCAGCATATACACATAATTACTACTCCAATACACAGGGTAGTGCACAACATTATCTAAGAGGCCCAAAAAAGTCATGGTAATGGAAGGGTTCCAAATGAAAGACCCAGGGCCAGAATGTGGGTAGCAGCAGCACCAACTATCCGTCCAGAAGCAGTAGTAGTAGGCTGCAGTTGTCCCTTCTGGCTTCGGAAAGGTGCAACACCATTTCCACCAGTTGGATATCCACACTCCATTTGTTAGACCGCCTGTACGAGCAGAGGAAGGCGGTCAGCAATTTCTTAATGCAGCAGACGGACAGGTCTACTCCCGGTGTAACTTCCAAGTTAGCTAGTGGCAGTTCATGTGTCACATGTGCCATTTACTCAGGCTCTTTGAGAAGGCCACTTTATTTGTCAGTCGGCAGAACTACAGGATAAATGATGTCATTTATCTCCTTCATGTCCTGGAGGAGATGCTGACAAATGTGATTGGCGAGGGGACAGAAGACGTGGCACCTACGTCTCACGGCCAACTAAGCCCTGAGGAGGATGAAGACAAGGAGGAGGACATAAGTGCCCAGGAATTCTATACACAACTAGTTGGTTTATCTTTCCAAGTGACAGGAGAGGAGTAGGAGGACCAGGAGGACCATGAAAAGCTGGAGGACAACATCTGAAGATGGTGCAGATTACCCAGACAGACCAATGCGTTTTGCAGTGGAGATGCTGGCAGGGAGGCCCTCCAAGTCCCTTGTGCAAATGGCCAGACATATGCTTTCCTGTATGCTTACTGACAGCCAGATTGTCAGAAGACGGTAGAGGGATGATTACTGGCTATCCACATTGTTAGAGCCTCTCTACCAGTCTATAATGGTGGCATTCTTTAGACTTTCTGAGAGGGATGCAAAAATGGACTACTACAGAGACTTGTTGTATAGTCGGTTGGTCACTGCCTATGAGCACCAACGACCGTCCTACTACAAGTTTGACCCTCTACGCTCATGCTCCACTGCCATGATTGGTGTGTGTGTGGGGGGGGGGGCAGGAGCAGTACCATCTCTATATGAAGAAACTTCATTCTGGAGTCTATGATGAGCAGTGGTTATAGGGCCACTGTTCTCCCTGTTTGTCTGTGTTGACATCATAATTAATTTTTCCCTTCTTGTAAACTGTCAGAAGAACAGATAATAAAAAGGATCCTGTATTTTCACACGGTCAATATTTGATCAAGGTTTGTAAGCCAAAAACAGGAGTGGGTCCAAAACACAGATGCATAATTCCACTACATTTTATCTCTGTTTTGGACCCATTCTTGTTTTTGGCTTACAAATACTGATCAAATATTGATGCAAAACACTGACCAAAGACTGACCATCTAAAAAGAGGTTTTATGGATGTTCAAAATAATGGATAGTTTTTTTTTACTATATTTTTTTTAAGTTTTTTATTCTTCTGACGGATCAGAAGAAGGGAAAGATAAACAGTGATGTTAACAGAACATTACTGTCACTGCTGCTGCCCCCCATTCCCACTCTGTAATAGGGACACTACTGCCACTGCTACTGCTGTTGCCACCACCATCCCCACTCTATCATGGGGTCAATACTGCTACTGCTGCTGCTAATGATGATGCCACCACCATCCACACTGCTGGGGCCACTGCTGCTGCTTCCATCCCCACTCTGTCTTAGGGTGACTATTGTCACGTTTACTGCCACTGCTGCTGCCACCTTTCCTACTCTGTCATGGGGCCACTACTTAAATTTTGTGGAACTACACAGTTAAGTCCATGGCAAATAATTAGACCTGATGCTAACAGTGACCAGTAATACTGACGAACAGTGATTTGACAGCTAACAGAAGGGATTAAAAAGGACTGCGACAACATGCATTAAAATAAAAAAAATTTCTCTACTACTTGATTGCTGCTGCCTCCATTTCTTTATTTTGTTCCACTAAGGAGCCATTTGGACTCCGCTCCTGCAGGGGCCTGCATGTTTTTTATTTTTTGCTTTATTGCTGTATGCTTTTCTTTTTTGTTTAACAAAAGGTATTAGCTATGAATCTTGGTGCCCTGCACAGTGATGTAGATGGTGATAAATTACAACTGCTTGTAATACTGACGGCACAGTACCTACAGAACAGATTAAGTATGAATGTGAGTGCACTACAACATAAATTAATTTGTTACAAATTCGTGACAAATTAATTCATAACAAATCAAGTTTCTTATCGAAGTTCAGGGGATCGACAGAATTACATTTTTCAAAACTTCACTAATCACTAATTGGTATTACTGCACATAGACAGCCTTGTATGTTCCATGCTATACACCTCCTGCTGCCGCCAGTATTGCGGCCGCATGACACTATATCCTTTCCGCATCCACTTTTAAATTTTAAAACTACAGTGCAGCAAAACAAAAGACAAAGAAAGGAAATAGTGGAATTGTGATATCTGAGAAGAGTTTACAGAATGTTCTGTTTTCTTTAGCATTTTGAAATTTAGAAATAGATAGCAGTAAACATGTAGCCTCAGATTTTACGTAGGCAGGGAACCATGTCAGAAATAAACTATTCCAATCCATCTAAACCTCAGCACAAGTTTCTAAGAGTGATTGCGCTCTTTACCTAAAGACAAGGGCGACATTAGCTAACAAAGTTGTGGAAGCTACAAGACATTGCAGTTAGTCATAATCCTATCGTCTGGTTCTTGGTGCTTTTACTCTACTTGCCATCTGCAGCTTTTTGTGCTCTCTTCAAATGATAGCACGCCTAATGAGCAGTCAGCATGCTTGGTGTCAGTGCAGCTCAAGAGCAAATATATCAAGGCATAACAAAGCTAAATGTGTTTCTGTGAGGAAGAACACAGCAGCTTGCAAAAGAAACCTTACAAAACCTGATTGCTAGAGTAGCTGCCATGTAAATTGAAGAGAGCAAACTGTTGCAATCAACATATCTGGGTTTTAGTAAGATAAAGCATTTAAAGACAGATTTAATAAGCTTGATATCCAGCACTTCCATTAATGGAAATCTGTATTATTTTCTGCATTAGTTAATAACAAGGTGAAAGTGACTGAATAATAATACTCATAAAAAAACATTATGTCTCATTATAGGAAATTTGGCTGATAGGTAAACATTTTAGATTCTAAATTACTTTGAAGGACTCTGATGGACAGGAGAAGTGAGAAGATGAAAATGAAAGAGTTCCCCGGGTGTACTGTATCAGACAGCGAGATGCGAGACAACAGATTATTATGTAGATGTATGGGGCAGGGAGCTATGCCATTGTCATCAGGTACTAAACAAATACACTTACACAACACTATCAAGACAAGCAGTGAGCAATACAATTGCAAGCTTTGAACCTTTCATTTGAAAACAAATAGGAAGTTGATTAATGCTTCTGGTATTTCTGAATATTACAATACCAGAAAAAAAAAATTGGTGATTTCACATTGAGAGGAACGTTAGAGGGATTAATCAACTTGTAAAGGAAACACTGGGGCAGAATTCTAACGCACGTGCTTCAGACCATATTTATTAAAGGAGTCAACCCATGATTGCGCTAAAAAATAACCTGAGCAATGCACACTGCTAATTTAACTATATCAATCCAAAAAAAAACTAAAAAAATGCTCTCCAGTGAAATTTCCTTCTTTTTAATCTCTTTTTATTCACATTATCTGGAGAATGTCAGCCTTTCATGACTGTGGACAGTAGTAGCAGCTTCTTACATGACACAATCAGGCACCTACATCTCCCAGGATGAACTACAGTAAGCGTCTGTTCACCCCTTCCTTCCCTGCATAGAAAATAGGTTCTGATCTGTAGCCCTACAGATACATATGGAATCTAGTGCCTCACACCAAATTCCTTCTCCACTCTCTAGAGGGAGACATTAGTGTATATTTCTATGAATTTAGAAGTAGGAATGAATGAATGATGTCTGGGCCACTTCACTTGATTCTCTGTGAGATCACTCTACCAAGCGGAAGAAAAGAGCGGGGTAACTATGGAGCATCTTAGTCTATCACTGAATGCATAATAAGGTGGAAACAGGAAAAATAGCAGATGGTACTACTAGAGAGGAAAATGTAATGTACATCAAAAACATTACAATACTATATTGCATGTACAGTATATTGCAGTGATAGTCCATTTGAATTGCCTATTTAAAGGGTTTGTCTCATTTGTCAAGTAGACAAAGTTAATACAAGACACTTACTAATGTATTGTGATTGTCCATATTGCCTCCTTTGCTGACTTCATTCATTTTTCAATCACATTATACACTGCTCATTTCCAGGAGTTGCGACCTCTGATTCAGCGCAGATTTTGAGGTGGCCAGGACAGGAGCTGCTGCACATGCGTGCCTATGTGTGTTCCCATGATCCAAGTGAGATAGGCCAGCACTTTTTTCTATAGTGTGCAAGCTTGGCCACCACTGCTGGATTGCATGGTGGTCGTAACAATACAGTGCATGTGATGGAAAAAGGAATCCACCCAGCATAGGAGGCAATATAGACAATCACAATACATTAGTAAGTGCTTGTATTAACTTTGTCTACATGATAAATACAATTTACTTAAATGAGAGAACCCTTTTAATGCATTTTAAAACTGTACTTTTCATGGGATTTGCATTTTTGTGTCATAGAGAGTGTGGCGGAAATAACCACGCCACTGGGTTTTGGAGGGGCCTGTTTGCAAGCCTTTTGCCTCAGGATTATGGCCTACATACTAAAACTTTAAAGGAGAAGGTAGACCGGCCCCACAGCCTAAGGCCTCATGCACACGACAGTATTTTTTCACGGTCCGCAAAACTGGGTTCCGTTGGTCCGTGATCCGTGACCGTTTTTTCGTCCGTGGGTCTTCCTTGATTTTTGGAGGATCCACGGACATGAAAAAAAAGTCGTTTTGGTGTCCACCTGGCCATGCGGAGCCAAATGGATCCATCCTGACTTACAATGCAAGTCAATGTGGACGGATCCGTTTGACGTTGACACAATATGGTGCAATTGGAAACGGATCCGTCCCCCATTGACTTTCAATGTAAAGTCAGGAGTTAATATACCACAGGATCAGAGTTTTCTCCAATCCGATGGTATATTTTAACTTGAAGCGTCCCCATCACCATGGGAACGCCTCTATGTTAGAATATACCATCGGATTTGAGTTACATCGTGAAAACTCATATCCGACAGTATATTCTAACACAGAGGCGTTCCCATGGTGATGGGGACGCTTCAAGTTAGAATATACTACAAACTGTGTACATGACTGCCCTCTGCTGCCTGGCAGCACCCGATCTCTTACAGGGAGCTGTGATCAGCACAATTAACCCCTCAGGTGCCGCACCTGAAGGGGTTAATTGTGCGTATCATAGCCCCCTGTAAGAGATCAGGGGCTGCCAGACAGCAGGGGGCAGACCCCCCTCCCTCCCCAGTTTGAATATCATTGGTGGCCAGTGTGCGCCCCCCCCGGCCCCCCCTCCCTCTATTGTATTATCATTGGTGGCCAGTGTGCGGCCCCCTCCCTCCCTCTATTGTATTATCATTGGTGGCCAGTGTGCGCCCCCCCGGCCCCCCTCTATTGTATTAATATCATTGGTGGCCAGTGTGCGGCCTCCCCTCTCCCCCCCCCGATCATTGGTGGCAGCGGAGAGTTCCGATCGGAGTCCCAGTTTAATCGCTGGGGCTCCGATCGGTAACCATGGCAACCAGGACGCTACTGCAGCCCTGGTTGCCATGGTTATTTAGCAATATTAGAAGCATCATACTTACCTGCTGTGCTGTCTGTGACCGGCCGGGAGCTCCTCCTACAGGTAAGTGACAGGTCTGTCCGGCGCATTGCTTAATGATCTGTCACTTACCAGTAGGAGGAGCTCCCGGACGGTCACAGACAGCGCAGCAGGTAAGTATGATGCTTCTAATATTGCTAAGTAACCATGGCAACCAGGACTGCAGTAGCGTCCTGGTTGCCATGGTTACCGAACGGAGCCCCAGCAATTAAACTGGGACTCCGATCGGAACTCTCCGCTGCCACCAATGATCGGGGGGGGGAGAGGGGAGGCCGCACACTGGCCACCAATGATATTAATACAATAGAGGGGGGGCCGGGGGGAGGGCGCACACTGGCCACCAATGATAATACAATAGAGGGAGGGAGGGGGCCGCACACTGGCTACCAATGATAATACAATAAAGGGAGGGAGGGGGGGCCGGGGGGGCCGCACTGGCCACCAATGATATTAATACAATAGAGGGAGGAGGTGCCGGGGGGGGGCCACACTGGCCACCAATGAAATTAAAACTGGGGAGGGAGGGGGGTCTGCCCCCTGCTGCCTGGCAGCCCCTGATCTCTTACAGGGGGCTATGATATGCACAATT
The DNA here is from genome assembly GCF_905171765.1 of Bufo bufo. NCBI lineage: Eukaryota > Metazoa > Chordata > Amphibia > Anura > Bufonidae > Bufo > Bufo bufo. The sequence continues at coordinate 420,416,763 of NC_053393.1, forward strand.
AACCCCTTCAGGTGCGGCACCTGAGGGGTTAATTGTGTGGATCACAGCCCCCTGTAAGAGATCGGGTGCTGCCAGGCAGCAGGGGGCAGTCATGTACACAGTTCGTAGTATATTCTAACTAGAAGCATCCCCATCACTATGGGAAGGCCTCTGTGTTAGAATATACTGTCAGATTTGAGTTTTCATGAAGTGAAGTGAAGTGAAAACTCAGCTCTGAAAAAGCTTTTATGCAGACGGATCTTCGGATCCGTCTGTATAAAAATTGCCTATGGACACGGATCACGGACACGGATGCCAATCTTGTGTGCATCCGTGTTTTTTCACGGACCCATTGACTTGAATGGGTCCGTGAACAGGTCATATTTTTTGGACGGACAGGTCATATTTTTTGGACTGACAGGATACACGGATCACGGAGGCGGATGACAAATGGTGCATTTTCCGAGTTTTCAACGGACCCATTGAAAGTCAATGGGTCCGCAGAAAATCACGGAAAACGGCGACGGGTGAACACAACGGTCGTGTGCATGAGGCCTAAATCTGTGGAACTGTTTTGGGCAGGAAAGCCATGCTTGCGGTCGGTCAAATGTGACTTCCATGATATTGGGGAACCCCCTGTTCAGATCTAGGTGATTTCTGGATATGTTGTTTGCCCAGATCAGAGCTATCCAGAAATGTATAATTTATGGGGATATGTGGGGCTTTTGTGTGTTTTCTGTGTTTTGGGAAAAAAATTGTGTTTTCTGCCTGAGAGTGATTAAGTTAGCCCATTGTGTTTGGTAATTGTATCACAGGCAGAGGGATGTTGTGTACAATTGCTGGGAGTGTTTCCATACTGTAAATGCATGTGATTGGCTAAATTGAAAACTGTCTCAGTTTTCCACAAGGTCCCCAGGGGAGTGTCCCTTACTGGAAGACCTGCATAAAAGGCTGACATGTAGCCCCATTAAAGAGTTCCTGTTTTGCCCTCAATATAGAGCCTCGTCTCATGTGTGTGGGGAAAAAGCTGCATCTACACTGAGGAATGCTATACGCTGTATACTCCCCTTGCTATAATCCCTGAGCTCTTTTAACCTGGAAGCCTTGTCGTAGGTCCAGGGTGGGTAGAAGATGGTGAGATCCCAACCAAGCTGCAGCGATTTGTGGGGTCGGCAGTGCTTACGGTGTCAAGTGGAGTGCTTGGAGCCCTCGGGAAGCATTAGGAGCATCCATAAATGGAGTTGCCCAGTCTGGGTGCCAGTTGATCCGTTACAGAGAGACAGTGTGTTTTTTTTGCCTAGCTTGAAAACACATGTCCATATACTGTATGTTGCTTTTTATTGCATGGTCCATACTTTTATTTCTAAAAATGCATGGCTTGCAATAAACACCACAAAAATGCATGAAGTAAAATATACTATTTTATAAAAAATTGCACAATTATGGAGCAAAAATACCATAATAGAACATTTCACATGAAAGAAAATACATCTGTTTTGTTCTGGTGGTGTGAAAAAAATGACAGTCTAAAGTTGCATGTGAAGAAGATCTTAAAGTGTAGAAAAATAATATCAAAATGCTTTATTTTTTATGTATTTATGTTATTTTTATAATTTCCTTCTTTGAAATGCAAATAAATCTCCATAGACCTGAAGAGAGATCCCCATTAATATAGATATTAGACTTACCGTATTGTCTTTCACTAGCAGGGCACAGCACTGTAACCCAGCCATTAACATTTTATGAGGATTCCACGCCACTGAATCAGCCCTAATTGGAAATAGATATTGTTGTTATGAAAACCTTTTTTCCAGCCAGATTATTTCATGAAATCTTAGGAGAAGGAAAGAGCACAAACCTGCTGATACCATGAAGCAATTTCTTATATTTCCGAGACAATAGTGCTGACCCCCCCCAAGATGCCTGCAAAATATATAAAAATATTCATAAAATTAATCCAAGAATTCATATCCAATAAACTGAATGTGGAAAATTAAATAGTAAGTTAAAATGCATATTTACAAATGCAAGAAGTCTAGTAAGAAAAATGTGGGACATAGGGTCCATTGATTTAGGCCTCTTGCCCACGAACGTAATGGCTCCGTGCCTGTACTGTGGACCGCAAATTGCGGGTTCCGCGATCCGTTTGTTCCGAAAATAGTTCTATTTTTAGGCGCAATGGAAGCACGGAACGGAACACCACGGAAGCACTCCGTAGTGCTTCCATGGGGTTTCGTTCAGTGCCTCCGTTCCACACCGCATCTCTGGATTTGCAGACCCATTCAAATGAATGGGTCCACATCCGTGATGCAGAATGCCCACGGCCGGTGCCCTGTGTATTGCGGAACCGTCGTATGTGGTCTGCAGCACGGGCACGGCCGTGTGCAAGAGGCCTTAGAGTAACACATTGATATACAGTACAGACCAAAAGTTTGGACACACCTTCTCATTCAAAGAGTTTTCTTTATTTTCATGACTATGAAAATTGTAGATTCATACTGAAGGCATCAAAACTATGAATTAACACATGTGGAATTATATACATAACAAACAAGTGTGAAACAACTGAAAATATGTCATATTCTAGGTTCTTCAAAGTAGCCACCTTTTGCTTTGATTACTGCTTTGCACACTATTGGCATTCTCTTGATGAGCTTCAAGAGGTAGTCCCCTGAAATGGTTTTCACTTCACAGGTGTGCCCTGTCAGGTTTAATAAGTGGGATTTCTTGCCTTATAAATGGGGTTGGGACCATCAGTGGCTTTGAGGAGAAGTCAGGTGGATACACAGCTGATAGTCCTACTGAATAGACTGTTAGAATTTGTATTATGGCAAGAAAAAAGCAGCTAACTAAAGAAAAACGAGTGGCCATCATTACTTTAAGAAATGAAGGTCAGTCAGTCAAAAATTGGGAAAACTTTGAAAGTAAGGGCTATTTGACCATGAAGGAGAGTGATGGGGTGCTGCGCCAGATGACTTGGCCTCCACAGTCTTGGACCTGAACCCAATCGAGATGGTTTGGGGTGAGCTGGACCGCAGAGTGAAGGAAAAAGGGCCAACAAGTGCTAAGAATCTCTGAAAAATCCTTCAAGACTTTTGGAAGACCATTTCAGAGGACTACCTCTTGAAGCTCATCAAGAGAACGCCAAAAGTGTGCAAAGCAGTAATCAAAGCAAAAGGTGGCTACTTTGAAGAACCTAGAATATGACATATTTTCAGTTGTTTCACACTTGTTTGTTATGTATATAATTCCACATGTGTTAATTCATAGTTTTGATGCCTTCATAGTCATGAAAATAAAGAAATGAAAATGTAGCAAAAGTGGGGGGGCACACTCAAAAGGGAACAACACAGCGGTGATAGTGCTAATACACTTTATTATGTTAAAATATTAAGAACATACCCCTAAAAATCATATAAAATACATACACCACATATACAAAATCCGCGTATGACCCACACTCAGTCTCTGTGCCAGAGTGTCAGATAATCGCAATGGAACCGCGTGCGACAAAATGTTGTAATAATATCACCAGTTCTATAATCGACTATCGGTGGATAGATAGGCCAGCACTAATGTGCTACTTGAATGTGAAAGTCCAATACTGTCCAGTGCACAAATGTAGCAAAACGCAAGTTCAATTTACACTTCAAAACACTTGCGGTGTAGCGCCCACAATGGTGGGTTAGATCTCACTTGCCTCCACACAATAAGCAGTGCTCAGAATCGAGCCCGGTCTTACCCGTCTTCACTGCCTCATCCGCAGCGTAGATCCAGGCGGCCGCTCACCACACAGCGTCTCACGTGGTGTGCTCGGCCTGTACGTGGCGTCCCACGTGACCTGGTTGCCTTGGGGACCGGATATGCGCTCGTATGACGTCAATGTTGAGCGACTGCTTTCGAATCCGGGATTTGAAAGCAGACGCTCAACATTGACCTCATACGAGCGCATCTGTTGCCGAGACCGTGAATACTGTGTGTTGTCTTCCGGGTGCTCGGGTTCAGCATATTGCGAATCGGATTGACAGATTGCTAGGTGGGGCTGGGGAAGACCCGGCGGTCATGGTACACATTGGCACCAATGACAAAGTCAGGGGAAGATGGAAGGTCCTAAAAAAATGATTTTAGGGAACTAGGAGAGAAGCTCAAGTCTAGGACCTCCAAGGTAGTGTTTTCAGAAATACTACCAGTGCCACGAGTGTCACCAAAGAGACAACGGGAGATTAGGGAGTTAAATAAGTGGCTCAGAAGCTGGTGCAGTAAGGAAGGGTTTGGATTCATGGAGAACTGGGCCGACTTCTCTGTCAGTTACAGGCTCTACAGTAGGGATGGGCTGCACCTTAATGACGAGGGTGCAACTGCACTGGGGAAAAAATGGTTAGATGGCTGGAGGAGCTTTCAAACTAGGATCTGGTGGGGGGTTCATACTAATAAGGGGATAGATAGTGTAGGTAGAGAGTGGGACACTGGTGGATCCAAGGGGGGGCAACGGGTCAATTTCCCCCGAGAATATAGTGAGAGAGAGGGCTTCCGATCGCCCATATTCTCACATGATCCGATCATCCGAATCAAGTCACTGCGCAAAGCGCACTGACGTCACACGCTGCCTGCAGATTCACGCCAGACCAGTCAATTCTGGTTTGTAGGAGTGCGGCCCAGCGGGAAGTGGAAGGAAGGAGCAGCTCTGAGCAGGAGGAAAAGACTCTGAGGTAGTGTCATTGTCAACTTGGTCTGAGACTGAGACTGAAGACTTTGCTGTGACTGGGCAATGGGGATTACTGAAAGGGCCGGAGGGAAGTTTGTTCATGGGGGGAGTAGTGGGGGACTAACTGTAATAACTAGGGTAGGGGGGAAATTAGGTATTACTAACTGGTCTGTGCTGCCGGGGATTGCTAAAAGGGGTTAATAGATACTGTGAATGAAGGAGTGACTGTCTGGCTCCAGTACACCCCCTGGTCCCTCCAGGACACCCCTGGCTAGAGATGGCCCGAACTATCCGACGGCGAACAGTTCCCGGCGAACATAGCTTGTTCGCGTTCGCCTCTGCCGGGCGAACACATGCGATGTTCGGTCCGCCCCCTATACATCATCATTGAGCAAACTTTGACCCTGTACCTCACAGTCAGCAGACACATTCCAGCCAATCAGCAGCATACCCTCCCTCCCAGACCCTCCCACCTCCTGCACAGCATCCATTTTAGATTCATTCTGAAGCTGCAGTCTTAGTGAGAGGAGGGAGACTGTAACTGCTGCTGATTTAATTGGGAAATCGATAGCTAGGCTAGTGAATTCAGTGTCCACTCCAGTCCTGAAAGACTCATCTGATCTCTGCTGTAAGGACAGCGTCCTGACAGCACCCCAAAAAGCCCTTTTTAGGGCTGCAACATTAGTCTGCTTTTTTTTTTTCCTTTATATACATATTGCAGTTGCCTGGCCTGCCTGTGTGTGAGGAGCTGCAGGCCCACAGACTGTAGTGTGCCCACTGCCAGTGCTCACCCCTGTCATTCCGTGTGGCACAGGACTTTGCTTAAAAAAAGGCACTTAATTTTTACACTTTAATCTAAGGTTAGTTGCCTGCCAGTGTGTGTCAGGCTGACTTCCACTGACTGTAGTGTGCCCACTGCCAGTGCCCACCACTCATACCGGCTGGCACAGGACTTTGCATAAAAAAGGCATTTAATTTTTACACTTTAGTGTAATTTCAGCTGCTTGCCTGCTGCTAGTGTGTGTCAGGCCGACTTCAACTGACTGTAGTGTGCCCACTGCCAGTGCCCACCCCTGTCATCCCGTGTGGCACAGGACTTTGCTTAAAAAAAAGGCACTTCATTTTTACACTTTAATCTAAGGTTAGTTGCCTGCCAGTGTGTGTCAGGCTGACTTCCACTGACTGTAGTGTGCCCACTGCCAGTGCCCACCACTCATACCGGCTGGCACAGGACTTTGCTTAAAAAAGGCATTTAATTTTTACACTTTAATGTAATTTCAGCTGCTTGCCTGCTGCTAGTGTGTGTCAGGCCGACTTCAACTGACTGTAGTGTGCCCACTGCCAGTGCCCACCCCTGTCATACCGAGTGGCACAGGACTTTGCTTAAAAAATAGGCACTTAATTTTTACACTTTAATCTAAGGTTAGTTGCCTGCCAGTGTGTGTCAGGCTGACTTCCACTGACTGTAGTGTGCCCACTGCCAGTGCCCACCACTCATACCGGCTGGCACAGGACTTTGCATAAAAAAGGCATTTAATTTTTACACTTTAGTGTAATTTCAGCTGCTTGCCTGCTGCTAGTGTGTGTCAGGCCGACTTCAACTGACTGTAGTGTGCCCACTGCCAGTGCCAACCACTGATACCGGGTGGCACAGTAGCTTGCCGATAAATAAGGCATTTAATTTTTAGACAGTAGTCTAAATTCAGTTGCTTGCCTGCTGCCAGTGTGTGTCAGGCCCGCTTCCACTGACTGTAGTGTGCCCACTGCCAGTGCCAACCACTGATACCGGGTGGCACAGTAGCTTGCCGATAAATAAGGCATTTAATTTTTAGACAGTAGTCTAAATTCAGTTGCTTGCCTGCTGCCAGTGTGTGTCAGGCCCTCTTCCACTGACTGTAGTGTGCCCACTGCCAGTGCCAACCACTCATACCGGGTGGCACAGTAGCTTGCCGATAAATAAGGCATTTAATTTTTACACTTTAGTGTAATTTCAGTTGCTTGCCTGCTGCCAGTGTGTGTCAGGCTGACTTCCACTGACTGTAGTGTGCCCACTGCCAGTGCCCACCACTCATACCGGCTGGCACAGGACTTTGCATAAAAAAGGCATTTAATTTTTACACTTTAGTGTAATTTCAGCTGCTTGCCTGCTGCTAGTGTGTGTCAGGCCGACTTCAACTGACTGTAGTGTGCCCACTGCCAGTGCCAACCACTGATACCGGGTGGCACAGTAGCTTGCCGATAAATAAGGCATTTAATTTTTAGACAGTAGTCTAAATTCAGTTGCTTGCCTGCTGCCAGTGTGTGTCAGGCCCTCTTCCACTGACTGTAGTGTGCCCACTGCCAGTGCCAACCACTCATACCGGGTGGCACAGTAGCTTGCCGATAAATAAGGCATTTAATTTTTACACTTTAGTGTAATTTCAGTTGCTTGCCTGCTGCCAGTGTGTGTCAGGCTGACTTCCACTGACTGTAGTGTGCCCACTGCCAGTGCCCACCACTCATACCGGCTGGCACAGGACTTTGCATAAAAAAGGCATTTAATTTTTACACTTTAGTGTAATTTCAGCTGCTTGCCTGCTGCTAGTGTGTGTCAGGCCGACTTCAACTGACTGTAGTGTGCCCACTGCCAGTGCCAACCACTGATACCGGGTGGCACAGTAGCTTGCCGATAAATAAGGCATTTAATTTTTAGACAGTAGTCTAAATTCAGTTGCTTGCCTGCTGCCAGTGTGTGTCAGGCCCGCTTCCACTGACTGTAGTGTGCCCACTGCCAGTGCCAACCACTGATACCGGGTGGCACAGTAGCTTGCCGATAAATAAGGCATTTAATTTTTAGACAGTAGTCTAAATTCAGTTGCTTGCCTGCTGCCAGTGTGTGTCAGGCCCTCTTCCACTGACTGTAGTGTGCCCACTGCCAGTGCCAACCACTCATACCGGGTGGCACAGTAGCTTGCCGATAAATAAGGCATTTAATTTTTACACTTTAGTGTAATTTCAGTTGCTTGCCTGCTGCCAGTGTGTGTCAGGCCCGCTTCTACTGACTGTAGTGTGCCCACTGCCAGTGCCAATCGTATACACACACTGGATGTTTTAAAGCACGTTATTCCAAACAATTTAGGAATGTTAGTTGATTTATGCCCTTTATGGATTAAAACCCGACTCTGCGTCCACTACGTAATTTTCCATGGGAGTTTTGCCATAGATCCCCCTCCGGCATGCCACAGTCCAGGTGTTAGACCCCTTGAAACAACTTTCTCATCACTATTGTGGCCAGAAAGAGTCCCTGTGGGTTTTAAAATTCGCCTGTCTATTGAAGTCTATGGCGGTTCGCCCGGTTCGCCAGTTCGCGAACATTTGCGGAAGTTCGCGTTCGCTGTTCGCGAACTGAAAATTTTATGTTCGCGACATCACTACCCCTGGCCCCTCCACAAGTTCTTCTCTTTCCTCCCCCCGTTTCCCCCCTATAACAGAGTCATCCATTGATGCCCATAACAGTATCATACCCACAGATGCCGCAAATGTCTCGAAAACTGTTAAATAATAAAGTTATATGTGGTTAAATGTCACCTATTTGTTTGTAATTTTTAAAATTCGTAATTTGGAAAGACAAATGTGTCTGTTCTATAAGCACCACATTATTTTCTGTCTGCCGCCACACAACAATCTGGAAGTCCCCCTTCCGAGACCAGGCTCTGGATCCGCCACTGGAGTGGTATATAGGAAGGGATAGTCAGGATTTAGTGGAGGCTGGGGTAAGTGATGAAAGTAGGGAGAAGACTGGGCAGAACTGTACACCAATGAAAAATAGAGCTGCTGGTAACAAGAACGTGTTACATACAAACATCAACCAAGGTAAACAAAAAATCATGGATATTCACTTTACAGGTAATAGTAATTTAAAATGTATTTTCACAAATGCCAGAAGTCTAGCTAGCAAAATGGGGTAGCTGGAGGCTGTGGTACTAGAAGAATACAGTAGTTGTACCAATGTAGTTGGTGTGGCTGAGTGTCACAGCCAGACAGCTGAGAAGCGCTCACAGGAGCTTCTCAGATCCTCCTCCTTGAATTTCTTTGTTTTGGTTTAGTTTCTCATCTCGTTAGTCTATCTCAGCTGTCATGCAGTTGGACTGATTGCTACCCTTTAAGTTCCTCCCCATAATGCAGTAGTGTGCGGCTGATACAACTTCCTGGAGTGTGTGCGCATGCTGTTCCCAGTTCCCAGTTCCCAGTCCTCAGTCGTCAGTCGTCTGCAAGATAAGTGCTGTTTATGTATTTATGATTTTGTCTTTTCTGGATCCAGGTGACCCTGACTCCCTCCGTGTCAGTGTAGGGAGCCGGTGGTCGTGTCCCTTCACTATTGTAGGGTCTTCAGCTAATAGATAGCCGAGGAACGTGGATATGCGGCCATCCACCTTTGGGGTGTTCGCATAGGCTGAGCAGTGAAGGAGAGCGGCAGGTCTATTGCAGGGGTCTCCCTTAGTTGTGGATCCAGAGAGACATTGTTTATATGGTATTGTCTTGTTTCCTGTACACCATCCGTGACACTGAGACATGGTTGGACTCGCATCACTGGGCTGCTAATATTGAGAGTTTTACACTATTTTTGAAAGACAGGGTCAATAGAAAATGCGGTGGCGTGTGCCTGTATGTGACTAGTTATCTGAAGACAAGTGTGAAAGAGGCAACTGTGGGTGCGGATGGTAAGGATGTTGAAACCTTATAGGTGGAAGATATGAACACAAAAAAATAATACTTGGTGTAATCTATAGACCCCCTAACATCACAGAGGCGATAGAAGCTCAACTGTATAACCAAATAGAGCGGGCTGCACAGGCTGGTACAGTGGTTATCATGGGAGATTTTAACTTCCCAGACATTGACTGGGGTCGTGGTTCTGCCTCAACCGCAAAGGGGAGAAAATTCCTCAACTTGCTGCACGACAACTTTATGGGCCAGTTTATAGAAGCTCCCACTAGGGACAATGCTCTGTTGAATCTGGTTATTTCTCATGATGCAGCGCTTATTGGAAATGTTACTGTTCGAGAAACACTAGGTAATAGTGACCACAATATAATTATATTCTCCCTACACTATAAGAAGCAAACTGTCAGTCAGAGCAAAAAAAAGTGAATTTTAAAAAGGCTAAATTCCCTGGGTTGAGGATAGCATTTCAGGGCATATACTGGGAGCAGCTACTGTTACATAATAATACTGAGGATAAATGGGAGAGCATTAAATCCACATTGAGTGATTGCACAAAAAAAGTATTCCTTTAGGTAACACGTATAAACGGCTACTGCAAAAAGGGCAATAAATGACAAAATTGGACATTTAAAAAACACAAATTTGAGGGGTCAGAGGTAGCCAAAATCTGTAAAAAGGAGACAAAATTAGTAAAAAATACAAAATGTTACTAAATGTTTTTTTTTTAGCTCTGTATATACAAAAGAAGAGAAAGGAGCTGATATCTGTGGTGATGGGACTGTTAGTACATCCAGTAATATACTCAATTGGCTAACTGTAGATATGGTCCAAGCTAAGTTAAATAAGGTAATTTAAATAAGGCAAATGTGAACAAGGCTCTGGGTCCAGATGGATTACATCCAAAAGTTCTTAATGTTCAATCATTGATGTGCCCCTGCTTATCATTTTTAAATATTCTCTAGGTACTGGTACAGTGCCAAGTGATTGATGCAAAGGCAAATGTGGTGCCTATATTCAAAAAAGGATCTAGGTCCTCCACAAGTAATTATTGACCAGTTAGTTTAACTTCTGTTGTGGGAAATATGTTTAAAGGACTCTTAAGGGACTATATACAGGAGTTTGTGACTGTAAATAATATCATAAGTGATAACCAACATGGGTTTACAAAGGACAGAAGTTGTCAGGCTAACCTGATTTGTTTTTATGAGGAGGTGAGTAGAAGCCTGGACAGAGGGGCGGCTGTGAATGTAGTGTTTCGGGATTTTTCAAAGGCTTTTGATACTGTCCCTCATAGATGTTTAATAGGTAAAGTAAGCTCTATAGGCCTGGAAAGTATAATTTGCAATTGAATTGAAAACTGGTTGAAGGACCGTGTCCAGAGAGTTGTGGTCAATGATTCCTATTCAAAATGGTCCTGGGTTATAAGTGGTGTACCCCAAAGTTCAGTGCTGGGTCCTCTATTATTTAATTTATTTATTTAATAGCACCATTTCTATTTTTGCAGATGACAATAATCTGTGTAGTACTGTGCAGTCTATGGAAGATGTCCATAATATACAAGCTGACTTAAACACTCTGAGTGACTGAGTATCAGGTGAAGAGGGCCTTTATAGTGATGTAGAACACTGTGCCTTGCAGTAACATGCATAGGGAGTCTGCTATGGTAGTGAAACAATACTGTGAGTCAGTATGACATGCAGATGATAGTATCACAGTCAAATTGTTGTTTGACCGTGACACGGTTGCTGTGCAGACTCGTTGCTGGTGGCAACATGTACTTTTTGGTTTGCACATGCAATTCCCCTTTAAGGTGTGCCTCTTTGCTGTTTGGTGTGCTATGGGTTAATCTTCTAGCTAGTGGGGATTTTGATTTGTGTCCTGGGTGTGGCCGCAAGCTTGTTATATACATATGGCTTGCAGGCTGGGGGCAGTTGTTCTACAGCCTTGTTTGGTGATGGAGCTCTGCTCCTTGCCGGGGTGATTCTGCCCATTCCTTGAGGGCCACCTTATTGGACATAAATTGTCTTTCCTTATGTTTGCTCCCGGTTCCCTACCTCACTTGTTATTTGTTAGGTGTGGGTTTATGTTCAGGGTTTGTAGTACGTCTTCATGGTTGTTACATGTCTGGGCTGTTGTTGGTGTTTGTCCCTACATGTATGTTTGACGTTTGCCCTGTATGTTGAAGCCTGTTTGCAGCACTGCTTGGGGCTGCCATGCACTGTGTGAGCATGGGGGGCTCTGGCAGAGTTGGTATGCTGGATTCCTGTGTGTGTTGTTTGTCCTGTGACCTGCTGTGTGTTCTGGCTCCTGTACTGATGCACGGGTTCCAGTTTTGGAGGCTTCGGCAGGTAAGTGAGTTGTCTTGTTGTTCTTACATGCCGACCCTCTTGCTGTGAATGGTCTATCCTTTTTCCTTTGTTGCTAGGCCTGTGGAGACTCTGGTTCATCCGTGTATTTGATGAACCTGGTTGTCTCTGGTCCCTGTCTCCTAACCTCAGGGAAATTCAGGGTTCCGAGGTTCCAGCGTATGGGCCCTCATACCTTATGGGTCGGCTCAGGCAGTTAGGAGAACAGGGCCAGAATTAGTGATGCTTTAGGAGGTGACCTGCTCCCTTATTCTGACGTACTGGCCTAGCAGCTACCCTTTATCCCTTTTACATTGTACGGTGGGGGGTTTCCCTTACTCCCCACCGTGACAGATAGGCGTTGCTCTTAGAATCAGTGCACACTTCACTTGTTTGGTCAGGTACGGAGCCAAAACTGACCAAATAACTCAAGTGTGAACTCAGCCTTACAGGTCAATGTTAGCATCAAGAAGAAGCGCACTCCTTTTACACCGTCGGCAGCTGATTCCACATAGATGTCTACAGAACCTGTTTTATTAAACGCTTATACAAGTAGAGCCCCCCGACAGAGTGCAGAGGGTGTCAGCAGTAAGTTGTGTTAACGTCACTGATTATTTTTCCCTTCCTCTGATCCGTACGAACAATAACCCCCAAACTAGGATCCTGTTTATGGAGCATCCGCCTTCACTCGGTCAGCATTTGGTCAGTAATCCATCAGTATTGCTAAAGCCCAAAAAAACAAAAGGTGGATAAAAAAACAGAGATGACACGTGAATAGAATATTTGAATGTCTTCTGTGTTTTGTACCCACTCCTGCTTTTAGCTACCACATCATAAGCCAATTCTGATGCAAAATAGGGACCATGTCATGCAGGACTTACAGCAATAACATAGACAGGATCCGTTGTGTGTCTCATTTTTCCTTCCTTCTAACAGATTAGAAGAAGGGTCAAATAAATGATGATGTCAGCCAGGCCGAAAGGGAAAATAGTGGCCCAGTCATGAAGTGGGGAGGGTGGGAACAGCATGAGAAGTCCACAGAGTGGCCCCTTGACATAGTGGTCCGGTGGAAGCAACATGAGGAGACCACAGTGTGGCCCAATGACAGAGTCTGGAGGTGGCAGCAGCATCAGGAGGAAGTCACAGTGGCACAATGACAGTGTGGAGGTGGCAGCAGCAGCATCAGGAGGCCACAGAGTGGCAAGATGATATAGTGTGGAGGTGGCAGCAGCATCAGGAGACCACAGAGTGGCAAGGTGACATAGTGTGGAGGTGGCAGCAGCATCAGGAGACCACAGAGTGGCAAGGTGACATAGTGTGGAGGTGGCAGCAGCAGCATCATGAGGAGACCACAGAGTGGCACGATAACAGTGTGAAGGTGGCAGCAGCAGCATCAGGAGGTAGCCACAGGGTGGCACAATGACAGTGTGGTGGTGGCGGCAGCATCAGGAGGACACAGAGTGGCAAGGTGATATAGTGTGGAGGTGGCAGCAGCATCAGGAGACCACAGAGTGGCAAGGTGACATAGTGTGGAGGTGGCAGCAGCATCAGGAGACCACAGAGTGGCAAGGTGACATAGTGTGGAGGTGGCGGCAGCACCAGGATACCACAGAGTGACACGGTGACAGAGTGGGGAGGTGGGTAGTAATACCAGTACCAACTGAAGATGGCGGGTGAAAGAAGGTGCACTTGACTGAACAGCAAATATATATTTTCTCCATACTCTTCTCTTCCAATCACTCTGGTACAAGTTGATCTTGGTCTCATCTGTCCATAGGATGTTGTTCCAGAACTGTGAGGGCTTTTTTAGATGTCGTTTGGCAAACTCTAATCTGGCATTTCTGTTTTTTTTTTTTTTTTTTTTTTTTTATCTTTTTTTTTTTTTTTTTTTAATTTATATTTTTATTGTAAGTTTTTTTAAAAGAACAAACACGAATACGGGTGTAAGGTTACAAGGTACTGACGTGTAGGCGCGCAGGCCTAGCTATTGTAATTGTCAAAGGTACATACTTTATGCTTATAAATACATGTCAGATGTATGAGAGCGTTTGTTAGAATCATAGTAAGTAGATAGACAAGCAAAGGAAGAAACACACAAGCGAACACAAAAACCTGTGTGAGAATCGGTGTCGTCTAGCATTGTTATCTAGGTCCGGGACAACTTTTCGTGAGGAGGGTAGAAAGTAGTCCCTCTATTTATATCAAGAGGTATGATTGGCCTTCTAACAGTATGGCAATATGAAGCCATTGTAAAGGTTGCATGTAGATAGGGCGAATTTTAAGCATTTTTTATATCTATATTCAGTGGCTGTAGATTCAGGACCTCCAGCAGGTTCTGTTAAGGGGTTTAGGGTTTGGGTGTTCTAAAGGTTATCCATAGTGCCCATTTTTTGAGGAAAACCCTGTGTGTACGGGATTCCCATGAGGAGAGTTCCTCGAATTTATGAATCTGGTCTATTTTCTGTGTCCATTGATCTAGGGTTGGAACTGTAGTCTGTAGCCAGAATTTGGGTAATAGGAGGCGAGCCGCTGTAATCAACTGCATAAATACAAACGGTAGTTTATCTTTCCCATTGTCTTGGGAGAATGAAAGAAGAGCTACCTGTGGGGAAGGCTGGAATTTAGTTCCACAGACCTTGTTTGCTGTAGCGAAGATGTCGTCCCACCACTTCTGTATGGGGGGGCATGTCCACCATATATGGAGGAAGGTGCCTCTCTCCCCCAGGCATCTCCAGCACCTATCAGTAGCCGAACCAGCAAATCTTGATATCTTATCTGGGGTGTTATACCACCTTGTGAGTATTTTGTAACTGTTTTCCCGGATCCTGACACAGCGGGAGACACCGTGGGGGGAATCAAGGAACCTGGGCAGTGAATCAAAGGGGATTGTAATATCTAAGTCTAATTCCCATTGCCTGACGAAGGATGGTTTAGCTAGCATTGGTGGTAAACGTAATTTGTTATACAGCCGAGAGATGAGCTTTCTGGGCAATATTTGTGAGACAGATAAAGCTTCAATCCAGACTAAGGGGCGGAGTAGATCTCCTGTTTTGATGTGTTGTTTTAAGTAAGCCCTAAGGTAGGTTACAGGGATAAAGTCACATGGGTGAGGGTTAAGTAGAGCATTCATGTCCCTAGCGTCCATCCATTCTCCAGACGGAAGGGCTAAGGATGTTAATGGTGTCGAAGTGGATAGCAATCCTGGTGAGGTGGCATTCCTTAGTATATGGGGGGCTGTGTTCAATGCATCTGATACTGTAAGTGTGGGCGAAGGGAAAGGGATGGAGCAGTGAGTTTGTGATAACCACTTCCAAGCTTCTAGTGTGGCCCGAATGATTGGGTATGCTGACATATGACGATAAAGAACAGTTACTTGGCCCAATAGTAGTGCCCTAGCTGGTGTGTTCAGTATGTCTATTTCTATTTGTGCCACTGTGGAACATGAGGAAGGACTCAACCAGGCTAGTGCACGAGATAGAAGGATAGCCCTCCCATATAATTCAGGGCTTGGCAGGCCTATCCCTCCTGCATGTCTGGGTTTGATGAGGAGTGAGAGGGGCAGCCTTGCTCTCTTCCCATTCCAGATAAAAGAGCTAAATTTCCTCATTATCGAGGTGTAATATTGCTTAGGAACAGATATGGGGAGAGCTTGTTGCAGATATGTGAGTTTGGGAAGTATCAGGGACAAGAGGATGTTCTTTCGACCAAACCAAGAGAGAGTTGGATTTGCTCGGGCCAAATTATCAATGGAATCGAAGATAGATTTCCTCAGGGGGATATAGTTAAGGGAGAAAAGTTCCGATATGTCGGAGCTGATTTTAACCCCTAGATACGTAATGCTGGGGGATGACCAGTTAAATGGGGAGTCCTTCATTAGGAAAAGTCGGGTTGGTTGGGAGATACCTAGGCAAAGAACCAAAGATTTATTAGCATTGATTTTAAAATCAGATATTGAGCTATACGCCATGAGGTGAGTCTGTAATTTAGGGAGGGATGTTTTGGGGTTAGTTGTCATTACGAGAACATCATCCGCAAAGGCGGCGATTTTCTGCTCCTTACCTCCCAAACATAGACCCCTTACCTCCTGGTCCAATCTTATGTTTGCCAAGAGAGGCTCCAGAGCCAATATGAACAAGAGAGGGGATAGGGGGCAGCCCTGGCGAGTCCCATTTCCAATGGAGAAAGAAGGCGATGTGTTGCCATTGACCAGGACAGAGGCTGTTGCTTTTTCATACATCGAGAAGACTGCCTTGATGTAGGGATCAGGTAGGCCAAATCTCGCTAAAGTTTGTTTTAGGTATAACCAGTTGACTCTATCGAATGCTTTTTCAGCATCCGTGCTGAGTAAAAGCAAAGGGGAGGCGAGTCGTTTTGCATGACAAAGGATATTAATAACTCTTGAAGTGTTATCCTTGCCCTCTCTATTGCGGATGAAACCCACCTGATCTCCATGAACAATGTGAGGGAGTATGGTAGCAAGTCTGTTGGCTAACATCTTGGCCAGGAGCTTGAGGTCAATGTTTAGGAGGGATATGGGCCTGTAATTAGCACATAGTCTAGTGTCCTTTCCTTCCTTGGGGATAAGAGTAATATGTGCCGCGGTCATATCTCTTGATAATGGAATTCCCTTAAAGGTCTGGTTGCATACATCTAGCAGGTGGGGAAGGAGTATTGTCTGGAAAGTTTTGTAATAGGCCAATGGTAGGCCATCTGGGCCTGGGCTTTTCCCTGTCGGCATTTGGTTTATTGCGTTCTTTAATTCTGTTAGGGAGAAGGGGGTTGTAAGATATGTTTCCTGATCCGGGTCAATTCTGGGGAGTTTAGCTGTCTCTAGGAAGGAAGATGTCAAGGAGGTACGGTCTTCAGGAGGTGTTAATGGAGGTAAATTATATAAGTCGTTATAGAAGGAGCAGAATTGAGCGGCAATTTGTTCAACTGAGAAAATGGGAGTCCCTTCCTGTGATAAAAGTTGATGGACAAAGTTTGTGGATCTCCTCCCTTTGATTCTGCTCATTACAAATTTAGTGGCCTTGTCTCCGTGAGCGAAAAACTTGTGTTGAGAGCTCATGTGGTATTTAGCAGCTCTTGCAGCTAGTAGGGATTTGAGTTTTGCCCTATATTCGGAGAGTTTTTGGAAAAGAGCATCAGAGGATTTAGCTTTATGTCTTGTCTCATGTATCTGAATATTTTTCAAGGTTTCGTCTATTTCTTTTTCCCTCGCTCTCTTAAGGTATGTGCCTAGGCTAATAAAATACCCTCTAACTACAGGTTTATGAGCATCCCAGAGTGTATTGGCCGATACTGCAGGGCTTTTATTGAGAGAGAAATATTCAGTTATTTGTTTGGCAATCCGATCTATTGATTCTTGGAATCCAAGTAGTGTTTCATTTAGGCGCCAATTGAAGCTCGAGGGCGTCACTCTAGGGGCCCTAACTGTAAGATAAATTGGGCAGTGGTCTGATATATGGATAGTTCCAATGGACGTCTCACTACACAGATGTAGGTGCTCCTTAGAGATGAACAGGTAGTCTATTCTGTGGTATGTTTTATGTGTCGGAGAGAAAAAAGTGAAGTCTGATATGTTCGGGTTGAAGGACCGCCAGGCATCTACCAGATGGAGATCCCAAAGGGTATTCCCAATACTTTTAAGGAAACTTTTAGAGTGGGACGATTTGTGTGTGGAGGTATCTAGTTGTGGACAAAGGGCGACATTAAAATCACCTCCAACGACTACTATACCCTCTTTAAAAGCCTCTATGATAGGGAAGATGTCAGAAAACCATCTGGGTTGACCAGTATTGGGAGCGTATAAGTTGACAAACGTGTATGTTTGTTGCCCAATAGAACCCTTAAGTAGGATATATCTACCTTCAGGATCCAGATTTTGGCTAAGAAATTTAAAGGGGATTCTCCTCTGAAAACCTATACTGACTCCACAAGATGCTGAGGAGTTACTCCCACAGTGGTACCAGTTAGAGTAGTGTGAAAATCTCATATCTGGGTAGCGATTAAAACGCAGATGCGTCTCCTGGAGGAAGACCACCCCCGCCCCGGCTTTTCTCAAAATGGCAAAGACTTGGCTCCGTTTAGAAGGGGAGTGGAAGCCCTTGACATTGTAAGATGCCACTGATATGTCAGCCATGGTTTGATATGTGTGTGACTTTACCTTTCAGCTGTTGTGGCCCACCCCCAGGAGACGCATTGAGCCCGCTGCGGATCTTTCTCTCTCGTACCTTTGGAGTCGCTCGTGTATCGGGGGCAATCTTATCAGACATGTAAGTCAAGTACCTTGAATTAGGGGAAAGGAAAGGGAATAAAACATAACATAGTGAACAAACAATGAGAACAAACATAGACATAACACTTGATGTCTAAATCTAGTGGGGGTTACTGGGTCAGTAGACCGTTTAAGAGAACGTTTGACGCCCTATGATAAACAATGATGGAACAGAGTCAGACCAAATGCAATAATGGACTAGGTGGACTCTGGGCGTTAGTGTTAACGCTAATAGGTTTCGCGCTATCAGTGGGATCCCTAGGGCCTAGCGGTGAGATATGCTAGATAAAGAGGCAGGATTATTCATATCAATAATAATAATATATACAAACAAGTCTCTCTAGTGATCCTGTGACAGGCTTCTCGGAGTAAGGTGGTGACCCCTCTTCTTAGAGCGAGATGACTTTGGCGTGCGTAGTAACTCGAATGGTGCCACTTTAGGTATTTCGGGTAAGGAGCCAAGATCTTGAAAAAGTTCCCAGTTCTCAATCCTCATGGGAGGCACATTAAGGATCTCAAATGCAGATATGAGGTCTGTATAAGACGAGATATTCACTCTTTTTCCTGCGTATGCGAAGGATATTCCAAAAGGAAAAGACCAGCGGTAAAGCACTTTTTTGTCGCGTAGCCAATCAGTTAAGGGCTTGAGGGCTCTACGTTTCTTTAATGTAGATGGAGCTAAGTCCTGGAAAACTTCTATCTTGGATCCCTCAAGAGCCAGGTCAGGGCGAGCACGAGCGGCATCCAGGACAGCTGCTTTAACTTGAAAATTCAGGTACTTGCAGATAATGTCTCTGGGTGGCTCATCTGGTTTGGGCTTAGGTCTGAGGGCCCTGTGTGCCCGTTCTATGGTTATCTCGTGGGGAGAGTTAGGCCCTAGCAGTGATCTGCTAATTTCGGTGATGGACGCTGAGACCTCTCCTGGGGTGACCGACTCTGGCACTCCCCTGAATCTGAGGTTGTTCCGGCGCCCTCTGTTTTCTTGATCTTCTAGGGAACAGTGGATGTCATTCAAGTATTGGGCACAGCGTCGAAAAGAGTCCGTCACGGCAGACTGGTGATTCAGGATTTCTACCTGATGATTCTCCAGGCTCTCCACCCGGTCTCCTATCTGTCTCACCTCACTCCTGCAGGCAGAAAGCTCCGCTAATATTGGCTCCATAATTCTGCTCAGAGCGCGATCGAGATAGTCCCTTGTGACCGGACGATCGGAGCTGGCTTGCTTTCCTTCTGAGTCGCTTTCATCCTCCGGTGGTGCAGGGGCGCGCTTCTGTGCTTTGGCCTGCGGAGTCGGCGCCATCTTGGGTTCTCTGGCAGCCACTGTAGAGGCGGCTTTCTTTAGAAATTTTTCCATTTCGCCTCCTGCAATCTGAGTTTTGGAGGGTGTCGGGGTGTCCACATACTTGCTGTTCCCGATCTTGACCATCTCCGTCTTTGTAAGCTAATGTTTGCAGGCGTCAGGGACGAATCTCTTTACAGAGCACGGAGCTATGCGACCATCTTCATCCGGCGCTAGCTCCGCCCCCCGGCATTTCTGTTTTTGAGGCTCACTAATGGTTTACATCTTGTAGTGAACCCTCTGTATTCACTCTGGTGAAGTCTTCTCTTGATTGTTGACTTTGACACACATATACCTACCTCCTGGAGAGTGTTCTTGATCTGGCCAACTGTTGTGAAGGGTGTTTTCTTCACCAGGGAAAGAATTCTTCGGTCATCCACCACAGTTGTTTTCCATGGTCTTCCGGGTCTTTTGGTGTTGCTGAGCTCACCATAGTTGCTGAGCTCACCATAGTGCGTTCCTTCTTTTTAAGAATGTTCCAAACAGTTGTTTTGGCGATGCCTAATGTTTTTGCTATCTCTCTGATGGGTTTGTTTTGTTTTTTTTCAGCCTAATGATGGCTTGCTTCACTGATAGTGACAGCTCTTTAGATCTCATCTTGAGAGTTGACAGCAACAGATTCCAAATGCAAATAGAGCACTTGAAATGAACTCTGGACCTTTTATCTGCTCATTGTAGTTGGGATAATGAGGGAATAACACACACCTGGCCATGGGACAGCTGAGAAGCCAATTGTCCCATTACTTTTGGTTCCTTAACGAGTGGGAGGCACATATGCAAATTTGTAATTTCTACTCAATTCACCTGATTTGGATGTAAATACCCTCAAATTAAAGATGACAGTCTACAGTTAAAGCACATCTTGTTCATTTCATTTCAAATCCACTGTGGTGGTGTATAGAGCCAAAAATGTTGCAATTGTGTCGATGTCCCAATATTTATAGACCTGATTGTATATTTTTTTGCCACTAATACATGCAAAAAAGGGCTTTAGAACTTATAACTGCACCGGTGAACGGCAAATAGGCCCTTTCCACTTATACACTTCACAAAAGGTTTTTGAACATATAAATGCACCGCTGAAAGGCAAACACCATAATATATTTTTATTTTACCACTAATACACATCAAAAATGGCTTTAGAACATATAACTGCACTGCTGCACAGCAAATAATATATATTTTTATGCAACTAATACACGCCAAAAAGGGCTTTAGAACATATAACTGCACCGCTGAACAGCAAATAATATTTTTTTTTTTTTGCCACTAATACACGGCAAAAAGGGCTGTAATTTTCTCACTTCACCACACAACGGCTAATAAGCCCTTTTTTCCCCCTAGTAATACAAGCCAAAAAATGCTTTAGAACATATAACTGCACCGCACAAGGGCAAATAAGACGTAGAAATATTTCCGTGTAATAAACACAGTTAATGGCTGTATTAAACAACACTTGCACCCCAATAACAAAAACGGCTTGCTGGAATTACAGAGCTGTACAAAATTTGGATCGCCAGTCGGTGCAGCAAGGTGTAATAGGATTTTTCCTATTACCCAGGCTGTAAACTCCCCTACTGAACCGTGTTCTGCTTCAATACTATGGAATGATTCCTCCATATCCTTACCCTGAACTTCTATACAGCAAAATAAAAGTTTTAAAGTCTTTTCTATCACTGTCTCTAGCACTTGCTGACTTCTCTTTCTGCACTAAGTACACTGGAAAGTGGCTGAATCCAAGATGGCTGAGGCTATTTTATAGGGCTATGACATCACAGGGATGGCTGGCTGCTGCTTGGCTGCATGCATGGCATTGTGGGTGATCCCTCATCCCCAGAAATCATTGTTCCATGTCCTAACATGAAAAAATGTTAGGAAAAATGTGATTCACTACCACGAGGCATGATGGAATTCAGATTTGCGTGAATCAAATTTTTCCTTAAATTCGGATTAAATTCTACTTTGTAAACTTTGATTTGCTCATCTCTAGTAATAATCTCCGTGCATCATATTTCCTAGGGGATGTAACACTGGGAGAGTCACTTATGGAGAAGGATTTGGATGTCCGTGTAGATGGTAGATTAAATAAGAGCATACAATGTCAATCAGCTGCTTCTAAGGCTACCAGGATATTGTCATGTATTAAACGAGGTATGGACTCGCGGGGCAGGGATATAATACTACTACTATGCCACTATATATTATGTTGGTGCAGCCTCATCTGGAATATGCAGTTCAGTTCTGGGCACCAGTCCATAGAAAGGACACTCTGCAGCTGGAAAAAGTACAGAAGAGATCAACTAAACTGATAAGGGGCATGGATGGTCTTAGTTATGAAGAAAGATTAAAAGAATAAAATTGATTTAGTCTTGAGAAGAGACGTCTAAGGGGGGACATGATTAGCCTATACAAATATATAAATGGGCCATACCAAAAATACGGTGAAAAACAGTTCCAAGTCAGATGCTTTCAAACGGGTCACTGCCTCTGACTGGAGAAGAAAAAGTTCAGTCTCGAGAATAAAGGTGGCCTTGCGGTCTGCCCGGCGGTCTTTCACGGCGAACTTTGCTCATTCGATGTTCACCTCAACAGTCAAACATATGGTGATGTCCGCTGGCACAATATTCTTTGCATTGTGCAGAACTTTGACCCATGACACATCCATCAAGTGGGACAGGACAGCCAATTAAGACGCTTGAGCACATGAACACACCCCCTACCCTATAAATAAACCCGATCTGGCCGCCATTTTACATTCTGTTTTTTGACAGTGTAGGGAGAGGTTGCTGTGTTGAGCAGGAACAGACTGTTAGAGATTATAGAGACACCAAATGCTAGCTAATAGGGCGACAAAAGTTATTTTAAGGTCTGCTATAGGTGTGCTATCGATAGGTGTGACATACTGAGGGGTGTAATATACTTATAATATAATTTCTAACATAGAAAGTATATTATAGTGCATTTGTATTGTGCAGCAGTTATGTGCGGTTCTTCTGCGATACTGCATTAATACAGAGGGACAAACGCTATTGGAACAACTAATTGCAACTGGTGTGATATACCCGTTGCCACCAAAAAAATCTGATTGAGGCAGGGGTGTGATATACCTACAAAATAATTTCTATATAGTGCATTTGTATTGTGCAGCATTTGTGTGCGATTCTGTTGAGATACCGCAGCTATACAGAGGGACAAACAACATTGGAACAACTGATTGGAACTCGCGAGTTATACCAGTTGCCCCAAAAAATATCTGATTGAGACAGGGGTGTGATATACCTGGTATATAATTTCTATATAGAGCATTTGTATAGTACAGTATTTGTGTGCGGTTCTGCTGAGATACCGCAGCTATACAGAGGGACAAACGTCATTGGAACAACTAATTGCAACTGGTGTGATATAACAGTTGCCCCCAAAAAAGACTGATTAAGGGGTTATATATACCTGCTTCCACAAATACTGCTCTTTTATAGGAACTTTGTCACAGGGTTATTTTGAAAAGCATAAAGGGCAAGGACCAGTACTGGGTGGCAACGTACTTAGACCCCGGTACAAACATAAAATAGCGGACATGTTACCAGCATCACAGAGGACTGTCAGAATGCAGCATTTCCAGGCCTTGCTGGGAGAGATGCTGCATTCTGCTGTTGCAGGCCCTGGTAGAGGAATTTCCACCCACAGAGAAACAGTTGCGAGAACTAATCCTACAGCGCATGCAAGAAAAGGGCGGTTTGAAGATGTGTTGGTCACTTCGGATATGAGATCATTCTCACAGCCAACCCATCGACAGCCTCCTTCCGGATCCAGCCTCAGGGAACGCCTAGACCGACAGATGTCCGATGACATTGGGTTAATGGCCAATGTGGACGCTCTGAGAAGCGAGGAACCCCTGGACTACTGGGTTTGAAGGCTTGACCTGTGGCCATAGCTGGCACAATTTGCCATGGAACTCTTGGCTTGCCCCTCTTCAAGTGTCCTGTACGAAAGGACGTACAGCACAGCAGGGGGGATCGTGACCAATAAGCGCACTCGCCTAGCTCTCGACAGTGTGGACTACCTCACATTTCTAAAAATAAATGAGGCATGGATCTCGGAGGAATTCAACACCTGTAACGACCACGTTTAATTGAATTTCCTGATGATAACCCACAAATATACGCCACCAACCAAAACAAATAATGGCCCCTGTCTTAGGTAAATACAGAGGCATTAAAGGCCCTTTCTGTCCAGTGAATGCCTAATGTTTGGGGCCACAGAGGAATTCAACAACTGTGATGACCACGTGTTTTCGAATTTCAACTGTTATCATTTGTTTTTTTTTCAAGAGGGGGGATTTTGTTAGCCATGTTTTTAATCCAATTTTATATTTTTTGTTCTTTTAAATATATGCATTTGACATCTATTTGTACTGGCCTGCAGTAAAATTGATATCCAATGAACGTCTAATATACCTCCAGCCACATAATTACTTGTTCTTTTCTGTCCGGTGAATGCCTAATGTTTGGGACCTCGGAGGTATTCAACACCTGTGACGACCACGTGTTATTGAATTTCAACTATTATCATTTGGGGTTTTTCAAGAGGGGGGATTTTGTTAGCCATGTTTTTAATCCAATTTTATATTTTTTGTTCTTTTAAACATATATATTTTACATCAATTTGTTCTGGCCTGCAGTAAAATTGATATATCCAATGACCGTCTAATATACCTCCCGCCACATAATTACTTGTTCTTTTCTGTCCGGTGAATGCCTAATGTTTGGGGCCTGTACGACACTGGCCTGCAGTAAACTTGATATCTATTGACTGTCTAATATACCTCCAGCCACATAATCACTTGATCATTTATGTACGGTGAATTCATAATTTTTGGGGCCTGTAATCTAACTGACCAACAGTAAAATTGTTATTCGGTGACCGCCTAATGTACCTCCAGCCACATTATCAATTGTTCTTTTCTGTACGGTAAATTAATAATTTTTGGGGCCTGTGGTCCACTGGCCTGCAGTAAAATTGATATCTAGGGATGAGCGAACCCGAACTGTATAGTTCGGGTTCGTACCGAATTTTGGGGTGTCCGTGACACGGACCCGAACATTTTCGTAAAAGTCCGTGTTCGGGTTCGGTGTTCGGCGCTTTCTTGGCGCTTTTTGAAAGGCTGCAAAGCAGCCAATCAACAAGCGTCATACTACTTGCCCCAAGAGGCCATCACAGCCTTGCCTACTATTGGCATGGCTGTGATTGGCCAGTGCAGCATGTGACCCAGCCTCTATATAAGCTTGGGTCACGTAGCGCTGCACGTCACTCTGCTGATTCAAGCATAGGGAGAGGTTGCAGCTGCGACGTTAGGGCGAGATTAGGCAGTTTAACTCCTGCAAAAGACTTCATTCTGTGATCGATCTGCAGCTGTGGATCATTGAAGTGCTAATATTGACTTGCTCACTTTTTTGAGGCTGCCCAGACCGTTTTTAGATCACTTTTTTTCTGGGGTGATCGGCGGCCATTTTGTGACTTGTGGTGCGCCAGCACAAGCTATCATCAAGTGTATTTAACCATCAATAGTGTGGTTATTTTGTGCTATATCCTACATCAGCTGCAGGCTGAGCCTGTGTCACCGAAGTGCATTTAACCATCAACAGTCTGGTCATTTTTTGGCCATATACTACATCAGCTGCAGGCTGAGCCTGTGTCACCGAAGTGCATTTAACCATCAACAGTCTGATTATTTTTTGGCCATATACTACATCTGGTGCAGGCTGAGCCTGTGTCACCCAAGTGCATTTAACCATCAACAGTGTGGTTATTTTTTGGCCATATACTACATCAGGGGCAAGTTGAGCCTGTCACCCAGCGCCTAAAAAATAGACCTGACATTTCTATTCAACCAAATCTGTACTGTTTTAGCTGGTAAAGTTATTTGTAGTGACCGTAAAAGCACAGTTTTTGTTCTGGGTTGAAAAACTATTCCCAAATTTGCCATTCTCAAAATAATTAGTTTGTGGTATTTGAGGCCTACTTGAAATCTATCCCAAAAAGGATATCTTACATTGAAGGTACTGATAGTGTCATTCAGAAAAACCTAAGACACACGCTAGCGTGCAGATAGAAGTCTGATTCTGTGATTAAACCTATACCTGTCACACAGCGCAAAAAAAAAACAGGCCTCACATCTCTATTCAACCAAATCTGTACTGTTTTAGCTGGTCAAGTTTTTTGTAGTGACCGTAAAAGCACACTTTTTTTTCTGGGTTGAAAAACTATTCCCAAATTTGCCATTCTCAAAATAACTAGTTTCTGGTATTTGAGGCCTACTTGAAATCTATCCCAAAAAGGATATCTTACATTGAAGGTACTGATAGTGTCATTCAGAAAAACCAAAGACACACGCTAGCGTGCAGATAGAAGTCTGATTCTGTGATTAAACCTATACCTGTCACACAGCGCAAAAAAAAACAGGCCTCACATCTCTATTCAACCAAATCTGTACTGTTTTAGCTAGTCAAGTTATTTGTAGTGACCGTAAAAGCACACTTTTTTTTCTGGGTTGAAAAACTATTCCCAAATTTGGCATTCTCAAAATAACTAGTTTCTGGTATTTGAGGCCTACTTGAAATCTATCCCAAAAAGGATATCTTACATTGAAGGTACTGATAGTGTCATTCAGAAAAACCTAAGACACACGCTAGCGTGCAGATAGAAGTCTGATTCTGTGATTAAACCTATACCTGTCACACAGCGCAAAAAAAAACAGGCCTCACATCTCTATTCAACCAAATCTGTACTGTTTTAGCTGGTCAAGTTATTTGTAGTGACCGTAAAAGCACTTTTTATTTTCTGGATTGAAAAACTATTCCCAAATTTGCCATTCTCAAAATAACTAGTTTGTGGTATTTGAGGCCTACTTGAAATCTATCCCAAAAAGGATATCTTACATTGAAGGTACTGAAAGTGTCATTCAGAAAAACCTAAGACACACGCTAGCGTGCAGATAGGTGTCTGATTCTGTGATTAAACCTATACCTGTCACACAGCGCAAAAAAAAAAACAGGCCTCACATCTCTATTCAACCGAATCTGTACTGTTTTAGCTGGTCAAGTTATTTGTAGTGACCGTAAAAGCACACTTTTTTTTCTGGGTTGAAAAACTATTCCCAAATTTGCCATTCTCAAAATAACTAGTTTCTGGTATTTGAGGCCTACTTGAAATCTATCCCAAAAAGGATATCTTACATTGAAGGTACTGATAGTGTCATTCAGAAAAAACTAAGACACACGCTAGCGTGCAGATAGAAGTCTGATTCTGTGATTAAACCTATACCTGTCACACAGCGCAAAAAAAAACAGGCCTCACATCTCTATTCAACCAAATCTGTACTGTTTTAGCTGGTCAAGTTATTTGTAGTGACCGTAAAAGCACTTTTTATTTTTTGGATTGAAAAACTATTCCCAAATTTGCCATTCTCAAAATAACTAGTTTCTGGTATTTGAGGCCTACTTGAAATCTATCCCAAAAAGGATATCTTACATTGAAGGTACTGATAGTGTCATTCAGAAAAACCTAAGACACATGCTAGCGTGCAGATAGAAGTCTGATTCTGTGATTAAACCTATACCTGTCACACAGCGCAAAAAAAAACAGGCCTCACATCTCTATTCAACAAAATCTTTACTGTTTTAGCTGGTCAAGTTATTTGTAGTGACCGTAAAAGCACACTTTTTGTTCTGGGTTGAAAAACTATTCCCAAATTTGCCATTCTCAAAATTGTGGTGAACGGGAACAATGAGGAAAACATCTAATAAGGGACGCGGACGTGGACATGGTCGTGGTGGTGTTAGTGGACCCTCTGGTGCTGGGAGAGGACGTGGCCGTTCTGCCACAGCCACACGTCCTAGTGTACCAACTACCTCAGGTCCCAGTAGCCGCCAGAATTTACAGGGATATTTGGTGGGGCCCAATGCCGTTCTAAGGATGGTAAGGCCTGAGCAGGTACAGGCATTAGTCAATTGGGTGGCCGACAGTGCATCCAGCACGTTCACATTATCTCCCACCCAGTCTTCTGCAGAAAGCGCACAGATGGCGCATGAAAACCAAGCCCATCAGTCTGTCACATCACCCCCATGCATATCAGGGAAACTGTCTGAGCCTCAAGTTATGCAGCAGTCTCTTATGCTATTTGAAGACTCTGCTGCCAGGGTTTCCCAAGGGCATCCACCTAGCCCTTCACCAGGGGTGGAAGAGATAGAATGCACTAACGCACAACCACTTATGTTTCCTGATGATGAGGACATGGGAATACCACCTCAGCACGTCTCTGATGATGACGAAACACAGGTGCAAACTGCTGCGTCTTTCTGCAGTGTGCAGACTGAACAGGAGGTCAGGGGTCAAGACTGGGTGGAAGACGATGCAGGGGACGATGAGGTCCTAGACCCCACATGGAATGAAGGTCGTGCCACTGACTTTCAGAGTTCGGAGGAAGAGGCAGTGGTGAGACCGAGCCAACAGCGTAGCAAAAGAGGGAGCAGTGGGCAAAATCAGAACACCCGCCGCCAAGAGACTCCGCCTGCTACTAACCGCCGCCATCTGGGACCGAGCACCCCAAAGGCAGCTTCAAGGAGTTCCCTGGCATGGCACTTCTTCAAACAATGTGCTAACGACAAGACCCGAGTGGTTTGCACGCTGTGCCATCAGAGCCTGAAGCGAGGTATTAATGTTCTGAACCTTAGCACAACCTGCATGACCAGGCACCTGCATGCAAAGCATGAACTGCAGTGGAGTAAACACCTTAAAAACAAGGAAGTCACTCAGGCTCCCCCTGCTGCCTCTTCTGCTGCTGCCGCCTCGGCCTCTTCTGCTGCTGCCGCCGCCTCGGCCTCTTCCTCTGAAGGAACGTTGGCACTTGCCGCCCAGCAAACATGGGATGTACCATCAACACCACCACCTGCGTCACCAAGCATCTCAACCATGTCACACGGCAGCGTTCAGCTCTCCATCTCACAAACATTTGAGAGAAAGCGTAAATTCCCACCTAGCCACCCTCGATCCCTGGCCCTGAATGCCAGCATTTCTAAACTACTGGCCTATGAAATGCCGTCATTTAGGCTGGTGGACACACACAGCTTCAAACAGCTCATGTCACTTGCTGTCCCACAGTATGTTGTTCCCAGCCGCCACTACTTCTCCAAGAGTGCCGTGCCTTCCCTGCACAAACAAGTGTCCGATAAAATCAAGTGTGCACTGCGCAACGCCATCTGTGGCAAGGTCCACCTAACCACAGATACGTGGACCAGTAAGCATGGCCAGGGACGCTACATCTCCCTAACTGCACACTGGGTAAATGTAGTGGCGGCTGGGCCCCAGGCGGAGAGCTGTTTGGCGCACGTCCTTCCGCCGCCAAGGATCGCAGGGCAACATTCTTTGCCTCCTGTCTCCTCCTCCTCCTCCTCAGCTTCCTCCTCCTCTTCTTCCACCTGCTCATCCAGTCAGCCACACACCTTCACCACCAACTTCAGCACAGCACGGGGTAAACGTCAGCAGGCCATTCTGAAACTCATATGTTTGGGGGACAGGCCCCACACCGCACAGGAGTTGTGGCGGGGTATTGAACAACAGACCGACGAGTGGTTGCTGCCGGTGAGCCTCAAGCCCGGCCTTGTGGTGTGCGATAATGGGCGAAATCTCGTTGCAGCTCTAGGACTAGCCGGTTTGACGCACATCCCTTGCCTGGCGCATGTGCTGAATTTGGTGGTGCAGAAGTTCATTCGCAACTACCCCGACATGTCAGAGCTGCTGCATAAAGTGCGGGCCGTCTGTTCGCGCTTCCGGCGTTCACACCCTGCCGCTGCTCGCCTGTCTGCGCTACAGCGTAACTTCGGCCTTCCCGCTCACCGCCTCATATGCGACGTACCCACCAGGTGGAACTCCACCTTGCATATGCTGGACAGACTGTGCGAGCAGCAGCAGGCCATAGTGGAGTTTCAGCTGCAGCACGCACGGGTCAGTCGCACTGTGGATCAGACACACTTCACCACCAATGACTGGGCCTCCATGCGAGACCTGTGTGCCCTGTTGCTCTGTTTCGAGTACTCCACCAACATGGCCAGTGGCGATGACGCCGTTATCAGCGTTACAATACCACTTCTATGTCTCCTTGAGAAAACACTTAGGGCGATGATGGAAGAGGAGGTGGCCAAGGAGGAAGAGGAGGAAGAGGGGTCATTTTTAGCACTTTCAGGCCAGTCTCTTCGAAGTTATTTAGAGGGAGGTTTTTTGCAACACCAGAGGCCAGGTACAAATGTGGCCAGACAGGGCCCACTACTGGAGGACGAGGATGAGGAGGAGGTGGAGGAGGATGAGGATGAAGCATGTTCACAGCGGGGTGGCACCCAAAGCAGCTCGGGCCCATCACTGGTGCGTGGCTGGGGGGAAACACAGGACGATGACGATACGCCTCCCACAGAGGACAGCTTGTCCTTACCTCTGGGCAGCCTGGCACACATGAGCGACTACATGTGGCAGTGCCTGCGCAACGACAGTTTTAACGTGTGCGGACTACTGGGTTGCCACCCTGCTGGATCCCCGGTTCAAAGACAATGTGCCCACCTTACTTCCTACACTGGAGCGTGATAGGAAGATGCGCGAGTACAAGCGCACGTTGGTAGACGCGCTACTGAGAGCATTCCCAAATGTCACAGGGGAACCAGTGGAAGCCCAAGGCGAAGGCAGAGGAGAAGCAAGAGGTCGCCAACGCAGCTGTGTCACGCCCAGCTCCTCTGAGGGCAGGGTTAGCATGGCAGAGATGTGGAAAAGTTTTGTCAACACGCCACAGCTAAGTGCACCACCACCTGATACGGAACGTGTTAGCAGGAGGCAACATTTCACTAACATGGTGGAACAGTACCTGTGCACACCCCTCCACGTACTGACTGATGGTTCGGCGCTATTCAACTTCTGGGTCTCCAAATTGTCCACGTGGTGTCACGGGGTTCCGAAGGTGCACTCGGTCCCCCATTGCCCGCAGAACTGTTGCTTAGCTTTTGGAATGAGGTTCTGTGTTTGACCTCATTCCCAGGGCGGCTTTACTAGCTGGGTGGCTCCCTGCTCCTAGTCTGCCTTGAGCGCCGAGCTGATCACTCGGTGCTCGACTGGTTGGTCTGTCGGTCATGTGATGCTGGCCACGTCACATGACCCTCACTCCCCACTATAAATACAGGCAGCCTGCTGTCTACAGGTTGCCTGTTAATTTCTAGGTTCCTGGCTGTTTGTTGGACTACTGAATATTTACCTGATCCTGTTGCCTGATGATCCTCTGCCTGCTCCTCCTGTACTGCGCATACATCCTGGTATTGTGACCTCGGCTCCCACCTGACTACTCTCTTAGGACTCCTCTTGTACTTCGCTATTCTCCTGGTATTTGACCCCGGCTTCTCCTGACCATTCTTTGCTTAATCCGTTGTACTGCGTAGCTCTCTTGGTTCTGACCCGGTCCGTTTATGTTCCGTATTTTGTCTTGTCTGTCTTCCCTGCACATATCCTAAGTCAGGGATTGCCGTCCAGTTGTCCCCTGTCATCAGGACTCGTGAGGCAAGTAGGCAGGGCCAGGGGTGAGGGTGGAGCGCAGTGGTCACTACCCCTCCCCCTGTGTGTGTGTGGACGTGACCGTTACACGTGGCCAGAGCTAGCCTTTTATGCCTTGGAGGTGCTGGCCTGCCCGGCGGCCAGCATTTTGTCTGAACGTGTATTCAGCACGGCACGGGGCGTCATTACAGACAAACGCAGCCGCCTGTCTACAGCCAATGTGGACAAGCTGACGTTCATAAAAATGAACCAGGCATGGATCCCACAGGACCCTTCCATCCCTTGTGCAGATTAGATATTAACTACCTCCCCTTAACAATATATTATTCTACTCCAGGGCACTTCCTCATTCAATACTATTTTTAATTTCATTTTACCATTATATTGCGGGGCAACCCAAAGTTGAATGAACCTCTCCTCTGTCTGGGTGCCGGGGCCTAAATGTGTGACAGTGGCCTGTTCCAGTGGTGGGTGACGTGAAGCCTGATTCTCTGCTATGACATGAAGACTTATTCTGTGCTGACATGAAGCCAGATTCTCTGTTACGCGACCTCTCTCCTCTGCCTGGGCCTAAATATGTGACAGTGGCCTGTTCCAGTGGTGGGTGACGTGAAGCCTGATTCTCTGCTATGACATGAAGACTTATTCTGTGCTGACATGAAGCCAGATTCTCTGTTACGCGACCTCTCTCCTCTGCCTGGGCCTAAATATGTGACAGTGGCCTGTTCCAGTGGTGGGTGACGTGAAGCCTGATTCTCTGCTATGACATGAAGACTTATTCTGTGCTGACATGAAGCCAGATTCTCTGTTACGCGACCTCTCTCCTCTGCCTGGGTGCCTGGGCCTAAATATGTGACAGTGGCCTGTTCCTGTGGTGGGTGACGTGAATCCTGATTCTCTGCTATGACATGAAGACTAATTCTGCGCTGACATAAAGCCAGATTCTCTGTTACAGGACCTCTCTCCTCTGTCTGGGTGCCGGGGCCTAAATGTGTGACAGTGGCCTGTTCCAGTGGTGGGTGACGTGAAGCCTAATTCTCTGCTATGACATGAAGACTGATTCTGCGCTGACATAAGGCCAGATTCTCTGTTACAGGACCTCTCTCCTCTGTCTGGGTGCTGGGGCCTAAATGTGTGACAGTGGCCTGTTCCAGTGGTGGGTGACGTGAAGCCTGATTCTCTGCTATGACATGAAGACAGATTCTGCGCTGACATAAGGCCAGATTCTCTGTTACGGGACCGCTCTCCTCTGTCTGGGTGCCGGGGCCTAAATGTGTGACAGTGGCCTGTTCCAGTGGTGGGTGACGTGAAGCATGATTCTCTGCTATGACATGAAGACTAATTCTGCGCTGACATAAGGCCAGATTCTCTGTTACGGGACCTCTCTCCTCTGCCTGGGTGCCTGGGCCTAAATGTGTGACAGTGGCCTGTTCCAGTGGTGGGTGACATGAAGCCTGATTCTCTGCTATGACATGAAGACAGATTCTGCGCTGACATAAGGCCAGATTCTCTGTTACGGGACCGCTCTCCTCTGTCTGGGTGCCGGGCCCTAAATGTGTGACAGTGGCCTGTTCCAGTGGTGGGTGACGTGAAGCCTGATTCTCTGCTATGACATGAAGACTTATTCTGTGCTGACATGAAGCCAGATTCTCTGTTACGCGACCTCTCTCCTCTGCCTGGGCCTAAATATGTGACAGTGGCCTGTTCCAGTGGTGGGTGACGTGAAGCCTGATTCTCTGCTATGACATGAAGACTTATTCTGTGCTGACATGAAGCCAGATTCTCTGTTACGCGACCTCTCTCCTCTGCCTGGGCCTAAATATGTGACAGTGGCCTGTTCCAGTGGTGGGTGACGTGAAGCCTGATTCTCTGCTATGACATGAAGACTTATTCTGTGCTGACATGAAGCCAGATTCTCTGTTACGCGACCTCTCTCCTCTGCCTGGGTGCCTGGGCCTAAATATGTGACAGTGGCCTGTTCCTGTGGTGGGTGACGTGAATCCTGATTCTCTGCTATGACATGAAGACTAATTCTGCGCTGACATAAAGCCAGATTCTCTGTTACAGGACCTCTCTCCTCTGTCTGGGTGCCGGGGCCTAAATGTGTGACAGTGGCCTGTTCCAGTGGTGGGTGACGTGAAGCCTGATTCTCTGCTATGACATGAAGACTGATTCTGCGCTGACATAAGGCCAGATTCTCTGTTACAGGACCTCTCTCCTCTGTCTGGGTGCTGGGGCCTAAATGTGTGACAGTGGCCTGTTCCAGTGGTGGGTGACGTGAAGCCTGATTCTCTGCTATGACATGAAGACAGATTCTGCGCTGACATAAGGCCAGATTCTCTGTTACGGGACCGCTCTCCTCTGTCTGGGTGCCGGGGCCTAAATTTGTGACAGTGGCCTGTTCCAGTGGTGGGTGACGTGAAGCATGATTCTCTGCTATGACATGAAGACTAATTCTGCGCTGACATAAGGCCAGATTCTCTGTTACGGGACCTCTCTCCTCTGCCTGGGTGCCTGGGCCTAAATGTGTGACAGTGGCCTGTTCCAGTGGTGGGTGACATGAAGCCTGATTCTCTGCTATGACATGAAGACAGATTCTGCGCTGACATAAGGCCAGATTCTCTGTTACGGGACCGCTCTCCTCTGTCTGGGTGCCGGGCCCTAAATGTGTGACAGTGGCCTGTTCCAGTGGTGGGTGACGTGAAGCCTGATTCTCTGCTATGACATGAAGACTGATTCTGTGCTGACATGAAGCCAGATTCTCTGCTATGGCATGAAGAGACTGATTCTCTGCTGACGTGAAGCCAGATTCTCTGCTATGGGACCTCTTTCCAATTGATATTGGGTCATTTTTATTTTTTTTATTTTTATTTTAATTCATTTCCCTATCCACATTTGTTTGCAGGGGATTTACCTACATGTTGGAGCCTTTTGCAGCCCTCTAGCTCTTTCCTGGGCTGTTTTACAGCCTTTTTAGTGCCCAAAAGTTTGGGTCCCCATTGACTTCAATGGGGTTCGGGTTCGGGACGAAGTTCGGTTCGGGTTCGGATCCCGAACCCAAGCATTTCCGTGAAGTTCGGCCGAACTTCTCGAACCCGAACATCTAGGTGTTCGCTCAACTCTATTGATATCTAATGACTGTCTAATATACCTCCAGCCACAACATAATTGCTTCTTCTTTTCTGTCCGGTGAATGCCTAATGTTTGGGGCCTGTAATCCACTGGCCTGCAGTAAAATTGATATTGAATGACCGTCTAATATACCTCCAGCCACATAATTACTAATCTTCTTTTCTGTCCTGTGAATGCCTAATGTTTTGGGCCTGTACTCCAGTGGCCTACATAAAAATTTTATCCATTGACCGCATAATGTATCTCGAGCCACATAATGAGAATTTCTTTAATGTCAGGTGAATGCCTAATTTTTAAGGACCGTACTCCCGTGGCCTAAAATTACAATTTTATAGGCTCCATCAGGGCACATTTCTGAGAATTTCCCTTTAAGATGCATAAGAATGGCCCCTGATTAAAATAGATATTTTTGGGGGAATTTTTGCCATTGATCCCCCTCTGGTATGTCACTGTCCATGTTGTGAGATGATTTGTGCACTTCTTGTAAGTATTTGGTGGCTGCAAATATAACATGAAGGTTTTTCAGGTTCAACTGCCATTTAAGTGAATGGGGCCCGTCGCGGACTTGTGGTTTGCGAACATTTGATTGCGTTCGCGCAATCGCGTTTGCAAATCGTCCCGGCCAATATTTGTCCATCATTACTCGAGAAGCGTCAAAACTTCTTTACTGTAAGAACTGTGAATCTGTAGAATAGACTTCTTCAGGATGTGGTCACAGCAGGAACAGTGAACAGTTTTAAAAAGGGTTTAGATGAATTCTTAAAAGTAAATGACATTAATGCTTATAAAAACATGTAGAAATCTGAGTCTCACTTCCTTCTGGGATTCACGTCCCCACCTATCCCTTGGTTAAACTTGATGGACTTATGTCTTTTTTCAACCGTATTAACTATGTAACTATATGAAAACATGCATGAAAGAGGCCATTGTGGGTGAAGATTGTGAGGATGTTGAAACCTTACGGATGGAATTACAAAAAGAAATAAACACTGGAAAAATAATATTTGGTGGAATTTATAGACCCTCAACATCACTAAGGATATAGAAGTACAGCTGTATAACAGACAGGGATGCACAGGCTGGTACTGTGGAGATAATGGGAGATTTTAAGTTGCCAGATTCTGACTGGGGTCATGGTACTGCTTCAACTGTAAATAGAAGAAAATTCCTAAACTTGCTGCATGACCACTTTATGGGCCATTTTGCCAAAGATCCCTCTAAGAGAAATGCTCTTTTGGATCTGTTAAATTATAATAATGCAGAGCTAGTTGGGAATGTCACTCTTTGTGAAACACTAGGTAATAGTGACCATGAGCAAAGTTATGAAAACTTCGATTCGTCTGCTTCACCTAATTTAAAAAAGAAATTTGCTTTGTGGCCAATTACTTCATCACGAAGCACATTTCTTTGTAAGTAGCAGGTGCACTGACAGGGAACCCCTCAGATGTGGCGTTCATTGTTGATCACAGCATCCAATGTAAAAATGGAGGCCTTTCAGGAGTAAAAAAAAAAAAAAACTCACCTCATCCATTTGAGCATGAAGAGGCCGTCGTGGCCATCTTGATTATAGATCTCACGTTGTGTATGATGATGTCATTACACTGGCCGGTGTGGTGACTTCATATCTGACCGCGCAGATTTCGCATGGGATCTTCAATCAAGATGGCCACGACAGCCTCTTTGCTCTCAAATGGAGGTGGGTATCCATTTTTTCCCCCTGAATTTTCCCTGAAATTCGTATTGAAGTAGGCTTTGGATACTTCCATTTGCTCAACATCGGTGATCACAATATAATTCTAGTCCCCTGAACTGTAAAAATCAAACTATGGCTGAGGGCAAAAAGACTAAATTTTAAAAAGTAATTTCCCCTGTTTTGGGGCAGCATTTCAGGGCATAGACTGTAAGCAGCTATTGTCACACAATAATACAGAGGATAAATGGAAGAGCTTTAAATATACTTTGGGAAATAATATTGCAAAATTTATTCCTGCAGATAACAAGTATAAGTGGCTAAAATTAAACACCACATGGCTTACAGCTACTGTAAAAAAAAAAGGCAATAAACAAAAAAAAGCATTTAAAAAAATATAAATCTGAGGTGTCAGCAGTAGCCTTTGAAATTTACAAAGGGCTTAATAATATCTGTAAAAAAGAGATAAAATCTGCAAAAACACAAAATGAACGGCAGGTGGCGAAAGAGAGCAAAACTATTATTGTCATGTAATAAAAGAGGTATGGACTTCTGAGACATGGATGTAATATTTTCATTTTGCAAGGCTTTGGGGCGGCCTTGGCTGGAATACGCAGTTGTGTTATGGGTACCAGTTCACAGAAGGGATGCCCTGTAGCAGGAAAAAATATAAAGAGCAACTAAACTAATAAGGTGCATGGACCTCATTGACTTCTATAGGTCTGATTCCTGGAAACCCCAACAATCAGCTTTTATCTCTGGGGAAGTTTTTTCCCAACATGCATTTCCTACATAGTGAATGCAGGAGGAAATGTTTTGGGTTCATATTTACTGGTAATTTCTCTTTTAGAAGGGAATGTTCTGTAAATCTGTCATTACATTACTTTACATTACAGTATTTATCCAATTTAACCGTAGCAATGCTTCATCTACTAACTTACATCCACATGGAACCAAAGTTTATGCTCCTCACAGATGTCTGCAATATCATCCAAAGGATCGAATGCTCCTAACACTGTAGTGCCAGATGTGGCAACAACAAGGAATGGCACAGCTCCCTGCAAAAAATGGATACAGAAAATGATTAATATTTTTTCCTCTATATTTTCATTTTAGTAAAAAATTATATGTATGTTCATTAACAATGTTTGGATACCTAAACTACTGGAAAAATGTTCAAAAGTATTTGGTAAAGCTAGATACTTCTGTACATATGTTTGGAGGCATACAGCAATGTTCAGATTTTCAATGCAATGGAGCACCATATTCTCTGATATATGTTTTGCTCCTCTATAATGCAACATACAGGTGAAACATGAAAAATTTGAATATTGTGCAAAATTCCATTTATTTCAGTAAGGCAAATTAAAAGGAATTGCATTAATGCAGCTTAAAATTAGAACTTTGTGAAAAGGTTCTATATTCTAGGCTCAGTGTCACACTTTAGTCAGCTAATTAATCCATACCCCCTAAGCAAAGGGTACCTCAAAATTGGGATTTTGGGGTTTCATAAGCTATAAGCCATAATCATCCAAATTTGAACAAATAAAGGCTTGGAATATCTCGCTTTGCATGTAATGAGTCTATCTCATATATTATTTTCACCTTCTAAGTTGCATTACTGAAGTAAATAATCTTTGCACAATATTCTAATTCTTCGAGTTTCACCTGTATGTTGCAGTGTGCCACACTTTTTTACCTAACCGATTCTCTTGCAATCCATGAGAAATATATAAAATTCTCTACATCCTCAAGTTAAAGTATAACTGTCTTGTTTTCATAACAAAAAAATTATAATCAGCATATGTTACTGTTGCTACAGAATTATGCATAAAGGAATCTTTAGTTTCTTCACATACCACTTTTTTCCTTGAGCCTTTACTTACGGCTGTTTTGAACAATAAAATATAAAGATCTTCACAAGAGGGCTCCTCTGTCAGTTCTGAGGCCACAACTGCCTTCCCTCACTTCCCATACACACTTGCTTTCGCGTTGTTGACTTCATGCCAGCCAATCAGATTGGATTACTGAGAGACAAGCCTCCTCACTCTGAAGCCTAATGCAGGCATGCAGTGTGGAGGACCGCCACTCTGTCTTCTGTTTACACTAAAGGGAATACAGAAAAGCCCTAGCAACGCTCTTTTAAGAGACCAGTGGAAAGGGACAGGGGACATTTATCAAGACTGTTACTGTAAGCTAATTGCAGACCTTTTGACAATCATTGACAGACTAACTCAGGTATATATGCCTAGCTCTAATAAACTAGTAAACAAAAATAAAGATGACAGTCACACATTAAGAAGAGCCACCCATAAGCAGCCTGTGTATGGTATGAAAAGAAGATCAAAAACATTTCAATACCAAAAGTAAATGGTCAGCATATAGTCAAGGAAATGAGGCTGTGGAGAAAAATTCAAATGCAAAGGTAATATCTAGAGATGAGCGAATTGAAGTTGACGAAATGGAATTCAATAAAAATTTCAGAAAAATTTGATTTGTCCGGAAATCGAATTTCCTGGCACTTCGTGGTTAGTGATGGATGAACATCGGCCGGGCGTTCGCGATCAAATGTTCGTGAACCGCGCGTTCGTGGTGGGATCCATTGACTTTAATGGCAGGCGAACCTGAAAAACCTTCAGTTCATATTTGCAGCCACCAAATACTTACTAGAAGTGCACAAATAATCACACAACATGGACAGTGACATACCAGAGGGGGATCAGTGGCAAAAATTCCCACAAAAAATATGTATTTTAATCAGGGGCCATTTTTAATGCGTCCTAAAGGGAAACTCTCAAAAATGTGCCCTGCTGGAGCCTGCAAAAATGTTATTTTAGGCCACAGGAGTACAGGCCCCAAAAATTAGGCATTCACCTGACAGAAAATAACTTGTGATTATGTGTTTGGAGGTACATTAGGCTGTCACTGGATGAAAATTTTACTGTCGGCCAGTATAGGCCCCAAAAATTAGGCATTCACCTGACAGAAAATAACTTGTGATGATGTGGCTGTAGGTACATTAGGCGGTCACTGGATACAAATTTTACTGTAGGCCAGTAAAGGCCCCAAAAATTAAGCATTCACATGACAGAAAAGAACTTGTGATTATGTGGCTGGAGATACATTAGGCAGTCACTGGTAAAAAATTTGTATGTAGGCCAGTACAGGCCCCAAAAATTGGGCATTCACCTGACAGAAAAGGCCTTTTATGCCGCTGTATATACATAGGACACAGACCATTCTTTGTTCTGGGTTGTGGCGGATATGTGTGGGCTGGCATGAGGAAATTCAATTACACGTGGTCAACACAGGTCTTCAATTCCTAAGAGATCCATGCCTCATTCATTTTTAGGAATATGAGGTAGTCCACACTGTCTTGAGCTAGGCGATTGTGCTTATCGGTCACAATCTCCCCTGCTGCGCTGAACGTCCTTTCGGACAGGACACTTGACGAGGGGCAAGCCAAGAGTTCCATGGCAAATTGTGCCAGCTCTGGCAACAAATTAAGGTTGTACAATCAGTAGTTGTCACAGAACCATGAACCAGACGTACAACAAGAGATAAGTGAAAATAAGAAGGCTTTATTGAAAATAAAGCTGTAAAGCAAAAGTCCAAGCGGATGGTGAAACCGAAGCAGAGTCTTTGAGAGGCCAGGGGTCAGGAACCAGAAGGGTAGTCAGACGAAGCCAGGATCAGGAACCAGCAGGGTAGTCAGACGAAGCCAGGATCAGGAACCAGCAGGGTAGTCAGACGAAGCCAGGATCAGGAACCAGAAGCAGCAGCAGTCTTAGAAGCATGTGAACACAGGAGGACCAAGCAAGGAACTGAAGCCACAGACCTCCTATATATATGAGCTAGGCATCCAGCTCCTCCCAGTGGGAAGGAGGAGCCGCAGGGTGGAAGGCTACAAGAAACCCAGAAACCAAGATGGCCGCCAGCACATGTCAAACGAAGGAGAACAGCAAGAAGGTAAGACCATGACAGTACCTCCCCCTCAAGGGCCCCTCCTCCGCGGAGCAAAAAACGGTTTCTGAGGGAAGCGTGCGTGGAAGGCTCGGAGCAAGGCAGGAGCATGGACATCTGCGGAGGGAACCCAGGAACGCTCCTCTGGACCATAACCACGCCAATGGACCAAAAACTGCACCCGACCGCGGACCAGGCGTGAGTCCAGGATATTGCTCACCTCATACTCCTCACGATTGCCCACTCGGACCGGACGAGGCCGAGGAACCGAGGAAGTGAAACGATTACACACCAGTGGCTTCAACAGGGAGACATGAAACACGTTAGAGATCCGCATGCCAGGAGGAAGCGCAAGGGCATAGGCTACCGGGTTTACCCTGCGAAGCACTCGGAAGGGACCAACAAAGCGAGGCGCCAGCTTGGGAGTGGGCACTCGAAGGTTGAGGTTGCGGGTGGACAACCATACACGGTCTCCGACCTGGTAGGAAGGAGCAGGCGCTCGTCTGCGATCAGCCTGGAGTCTCTGGCGCTGCGCAGAGGCCTCAAGGGACTTCTGGATCTGTACCCAAGAAGCACGTAGGAGGGAAAGGTGATCCTCCACAGCCGGAATATCCTGGGGAGAGAATACCTCCGGTAACACGGCAGGTTGGAACCCATAATTGGCCATGAAGGGAGACGTCCCAGAGGAAGAGTTCACCGCCGTGTTCCTGGCAAACTCAGCCCAAGGCAGGAGGTCAACCCAATTGTCTTGGTGATCGGAGACATAGCAACGAAGGAATTGCTCCAAGGCCTGATTGGATCGTTCTGCGGCCCCATTGGACTGAGGGTGGTAGGCCGAGGAGAAGGAGAGATGAATCCCCAACTGGGAGCAAAAGGCGCGCCAGAACCTGGACACAAACTGACTCCCCCGATCCGACACAATCTCCTTGGGCAAACCGTGCAACCGGAAGACCTCCCTGGCAAAAATCGTGGCCAACTCTTGTGCAGAGGGTAACTTCTTGAGAGGAACACAGTGGCACATTTTGGAAAACCGATCCACAATCATGAGAATGACCGTATGGCCTCGGGATGCAGGGAGGTCCACAATGAAATCCATCCCCAGGTGTGACCATGGGCGCTCCCCGGTGGCTATGGGTTGCAGAAGGCCCAACGGAAGGTGCCGAGGGGACTTACTCTGGGCACAAACGGAGCATGCCGCTACATATGCGGCGATGTCGGAACGTAGGGAAGGCGACCAGAACAGACGTGAAACAGCCCAGGACAGCTGATTCTTTCCAGGATGCCTCGCGGTCTTGGAGTTATGGTAGGTTCGCAACAACCGAGTGCGCAACTCCTCAGGCACAAAACATCTGCCGTTGGGTCTCCCAGAGGGAGCACCAGATTGAGCCGCCAAAATCTGCTCACCCAGGGGAGAGGTCAGGCTGGTGCGAATGGCGGCCAGGATCTGATTCGGAGGTATGACCGAAGTCGGAATCGACTCCTCCCTGGACAGCTCGGAGTACTGCCGTGATAGGGCATCCGCCCTGATGTTCTTGGAACCGGGTAGGTAGGAGACCACGTAATTAAAACGTGACAAGAACAGAGCCCATCTGGCCTGACATGGTGTCAATCTCTTGGCCTCAGAAAGGTAGGTCAGATTCTTATGGTCCGTCAGGATGAGAACCGGAACCACCGAACCCTCGAGCAAGTGCCTCCATTCTTTAAGGGCCTGCACGATGGCCAATTACTCCCTGTCACCAATCTGATAGTTGCACTCCGCGGAAGACAGTTTCCGGGAGTAAAACCCACAAGGAAGCAGAGGACCCTCTGGTGTTCTACGCTGAGACAGAAGGGCGCCTACTCCCGTCTCAGACGCGTCCACCTCGAGGACAAAGGGCAACCCAGGGTTGGGATGCGACAGAATCGGAGCCGACACAAAAGCGGACTTTAGGGCCTCAAAAGCTCGGATGGCCTCGAGCGGCCAGACCTGGGAATTACTGCCCTTCCTGTTCAGATCCGTGAGAGGCTTGGCCAGCATGGAAAAGTCCCTGATGAACTTCCGATAATAATTGGCGAAGCCCAAAAAGCGCTGCAGGGAACGAAGACCACTGGGCTGGGGCCACTGTAAGACAGCCGAAACCTTCTCAGGATCCATGGAGAACCCCTCAGCGGAAATGATGTAACCTAAGAAGGTTACCTGGGATCGGTGAAATTCGCATTTCTCAAGCTTACCGAACAGCTTGTTCTCTCGTAACCGTTGCAACACTCGTCTGACATCCAGAATGTGGGCCTCCATGGATTCAGAATATACCAAGATGTCATCCAAATAGACCACCACACACTGCTGCAACAGGTCACGGAAAACATCGTTGATGAATTCCTGAAAGACTGCGGGCGCATTGCACAACCCAAAGGGCATAACCAAGGATTCATAATGACCGGTCCTGGTGTTAAACGCGGTCTTCCACTCATCGCCCGCCTTGATCCTTACCAGGTTATATGCCGCCCTCAGGTCGAGTTTGGTAAAGACCGTGGCCCCTTTAAGGCGATCGAACAGCTCGGAAATCAAGGGTATCGGGTAAGCGTTCTTGATCGTGATGCGATTGAGACCCCTGTAATCGATGCAAGGCCTCAACTCACCGCCCTTCTTTTTCACAAAGAAAAATCCAGCCCCTGCCGGGGACGAGGATTTGCGAATGTGTCCGCGTGAAAGCGCCTCCCTCACGTACTCCTCCATGGCCTCATTCTCCGCTACCGACAGTGGATAGACTTTGCCACGAGGAGGAACGGCACCAGGTTGTAACTCTATGGCACAATCGTATGGGCGGTGCGGAGGTAGGGCAACCGCGCGCACCTTATCGAATACATCCCGGTACTCCTCGTATTCAGGAGGCAACAGAGAGTCCGAGGAAGTACACAGCAACTTGACAGACCCATGGATGCAACTAGCCCCACACTGCGGTGACCACGAGAGGATCTCGGCCGATCTCCAATCGAAAGTCGGATTATGCTTCTGGAGCCAGGGGTACCCCAAGACCACCGAGTAGTGTGGAGACGAAATAACCTGGAGGCAGACCGACTCTCTGTGAACGGCACCAATGGCTATCCCCACTGGAAGGGTCTCATGAGTCACGTGTGGCGGCAGAAGGGGTCTGCCGTCTATCGCCTCAAGAGCCAGTGGAGAACCTCGAGCCTGCAGAGGAATGGAATTGGCGGCAGCGAACACACTATCAATGAACAAACCACCAGCACCAGAGTCCACCAACACCTGGGTCGTCACCGAGCCCCCGACCCAGGAGAGGACAACAGTGATCAGTGGTTTGTCAACACGGGAAACCGGGGACGAGGAGACTCCACCCAAGATCTGCCCCCGACAGGATCTCAGGTGCGAGCGTTCTCCCGGACGGTTCGGACATGCCAACCGAAAATGCCCACCGAGACCACAGTACATGCATCGGCCCTCGCGTCTCCGGAGTACCCTCTCCCCCTCGGACAGGCGAGCAAACCCCAGCTGCATGGGTTCACCCCCAGACAAGTCATCCCCAGGAGGCGTGGGAGGAGAGGGAGGCACGGGTGGGACAGCAAACGTAGGCGCCAATCTGTTAGAAGACCTCCGCAGGCTCTCCTTAAAGGAAGGTCTCTCCCTGAGTCTGGTGTCAATCAAAATCAGGAAAGAAATAAGAGACTCGAGCTCCACTGGTAGGTCCTTAGCTGCAACCTCATCCTTCAAGGCATCCGAGAGACCATGAGAGAAAGCAGCGACCAGAGCCTCATTATTCCAGCCCACCTCTGCTGCCAGGGTACGAAACTCAATGGCGTATTCAGCTACGGATCGTGAACCCTGTCTGATGGACATAAGGAGCTTCGCAGCAGAGGCAGCACGAGCCGGCACATCGAATACCTTCCGAAGAGAAGCAACAAAACCGGAAAACTCGGCAACCACCGGATTGTTGTTCTCCCATAAAGGGCTGGCCCAGGCCAAGGCCTTGTCCGAGAGCAGCGAGATCAAGAAGCCCACCTTTGATCTCTCAGTAGGAAAGGCATGTGGCAGCAACTCGAAATAAATGCCCACCTGGTTAAGGAAACCTCGGCACTGAGTTGGCTCTCCCCCAAAGCGCTGTGGAAGAGGGGCAGAACCGGTCATACCCCGAAACACCGCAGGCGCAACAACAGGTGTCGGGGTAGACTCTGGCGCAACAACCGGAGCGGCAGTAGGAGCGACAACCGACCCATCGGCAACGGGAGCGAAATGAGCCGTGCGTTCAAGCAGGGTTAGCAACGCCACAGCGAACCGACCCAACAGGTGATCCTGCTGATCAAGTCTGGCAACCAGCATGGGTAGCGAGGATGGCCCTGTACCGTCAGAATTCATGGCTTGGTCCTAATGACACGGAACCATGAACCAGACGTACAACAAGAGATAAGTGAAAATAAGAAGGCTTTATTGAAAATAAAGCTGTAAAGCAAAAGTCCAAGCGGATGGTGAAACCGAAGCAGAGTCTTTGAGAGGCCAGGGGTCAGGAACCAGAAGGGTAGTCAGACGAAGCCAGGATCAGGAACCAGCAGGGTAGTCAGACGAAGCCAGGATCAGGAACCAGCAGGGTAGTCAGACGAAGCCAGGATCAGGAACCAGAAGCAGCAGCAGTCTTAGAAGCATGTGAACACAGGAGGACCAAGCAAGGAACTGAAGCCACAGACCTCCTATATATATGAGCTAGGCATCCAGCTCCTCCCAGTGGGAAGGAGGAGCCGCAGGGTGGAAGGCTACAAGAAACCCAGAAACCAAGATGGCCGCCAGCACATGTCAAACGAAGGAGAACAGCAAGAAGGTAAGACCATGACAGTAGTCCAGGGGATCCACGCTTCTCGGAGCCTCCACATCGGCCGTTAACCCTATGTAGTCGGACATCTGTCGATCTAGGCGTTCCCTGAGGCTGGATACGGAGGGTGGCTGTCGATGGGTTTTCTGCAAGAATGATCTCATATCCAAAGTGACCAACACATCTTCAAACCGCCCTATTCTTGCAGGCGCGGTAGGATTGGTACTAGGACCTGTTTCGCTGTGGGTAGAAATTCCTC
This sequence comes from Bufo bufo, assembly GCF_905171765.1. NCBI lineage: Eukaryota > Metazoa > Chordata > Amphibia > Anura > Bufonidae > Bufo > Bufo bufo. The sequence goes on from NC_053393.1 coordinate 420,461,535, forward strand.
TGCCAGCACCCGCAACAGCAGAATGCAGCATCTCTCGCAGCAAGGCCTGGAAATGCTGCATTCTGACAGCCCTCTGTGATGCTGGTAACATGTTCACAATTTTGTGTTTGTACCGGGGGTCTAAGATCGTTGCCACCCAGTACATGTCCTTGCCCTTTATGCTTTTTATACGGGGGTCCCTCTTCAAACAATGGAGCATGAAGGCCCCCATTTGCACTAAATTGGAAGTGGTGGAGTGCCCTGGCTCCTGCTCATCGTCTAGGAGAATGTCGTCCTCCGTCTCCTCCCCCAAGCCATGGGGACAACACCAGGGATCCCGAAAAGTTTAAAGTCCCCCTCAAAGCCTTCTCTTTTTGCTCCTCCTTCTCCTCCACCCAGCCACCATCCTCCTCTGACTCCTCTTCAGACTCCTGGTGACTTGTCTCAGATGGAGTAACCCCCTGGGAATTCATTCAGCATTGCGACTTCCTCATCTTCCTGCTCCTCGACGGCTTGATGAATGACAAGACGCAATGCACTCTCCAGAAAGAAGGCGGAAGGTACGATGTCACTGATGGCGCCCTGGCTGTGACTGACCAGTTTGGTGATCTCATCAAATGGCCTCAGAAGTCTGCATGCGTCGTGCATGAGCAGCCACTGGCACAGTGAAAAAAACCAAGCTCCCCAGATTCTGTCCTGCCGCAAAGTTAGTACAGGTAGTCTTTAACTGCATGTTTCTGATGTACAAGCCTATCAAGCATATACAAGGTGGAGTTTCAGCGCGTCAGGCAGTCACAAATAAGACTTCTGATGGGCAAATGGTGTCGCCTCTGAATGTCAGCAAGGGGAGCCATGGCCGTGTAAGATCTTCTAAAATGGCCAGATAATTTCCTGGCCTGCCGCAAAGCATCCTGGACCCTGGGGTATTTGGCAACGAATCACTGCACGACTAAGTTCAGGACGTGTGCCATGCATGGCACTTGTGTCATTTTGCCCTGTTTCAGCCCGCTCAGCAGATTGGCACGGTTGTCGCACACCACTTTACCAACTGTCAAATTGAGCGGGGTTAGCCACTGATCGGCTTGTGAGCGCAGAGCTGAAAGCAGTGCAGGATCGGTGTGGCTCTTGGATTCCAGGCACAACAGTCGCAGCACAGAATGGCAACGTCAAACCTGGGACGTTGAATAGGTTCGGCAGAGCTTGGGGGGGGGGCGTAGCGGAAGAGGCGGTAGCAGGGGAAAAGGAAGAGTCAGCTGAGGAGGAGATGGAGGGTGGAGTAGGAACAGAAGAAGAAGAGGCAGGCCTGCATGCAATCCTTGGTGGTAACACCAAATCCACACGGGAGCCATGGGATACATGCTTGACGACCGTCAGAAGGTTCACCAGTGGGCAGTAAAAGTTATGTAACTTCCCTGCCCGTGTTTGCTAGACCACATGTCTGTGGTCAGATGTATCTTGGCACCGACACTGTGTGCCAGAGATATATTCACTTGCCTCTGAACGAGGCCATATAGCTCTAGGATGCCCTTCTGGGAGAAATATTTGCCATATTTGCCAATAACCACAAATTCTCTAAAGACCTCAGAGTCCACTAGTTTATATGGCAGTAGTTTGCGGGCTAGCAATACCAACAAGCCAGTGGTCAGCCGTTGGGCAAGAGGGTTATCCGGCGTCATCAACTTTTCACACTCAAACATTTGGGCCACGGTAGCCTGCCTTCTGCCAGATGAACACGACAGCGGCACGGTTGAAGGTGGAGTTGAGGACAAATGGGAGGAAAGAGGAGAAGGAGAAGAGGCAGTATGTTAAGCGCCGGAAGTGTGGCTTTGTGGGTTTTGATGGCATTGCTCCCACTCGGCTCGGTGATGGGAGGCCAGGTGCATTCTTATGGCGGTCGTCCCTAGGTGAGTGTTGAGCTTGCCGCGACTTATGCGTTAACAGCACAGGCAGCAGATGGCAACACTATTGTCAGCAGCTGACAAGTTAAAAAAAGGCCACACTGTTGAGCCATGTGCCGGCGTCCTTGGAGCGCCAGAGGTGACCGTGCATGCTGAATGGCTCACTCCAGATACATTTGCAGTCTGCTTTTTGCCTCCTGTGCCTTGCAAGCTCTGCCTGCTTCTCCTCCTTCTCCTCCCTCTCTGCTGCTCCGTCTCTCCCTCTGAACTCCCCTCCCCTTCCTCTCTTGTGAGCACCCACATGACGTCCATCGACACGTCATCATCATCGCCTTCACCAGCACTGACATTTGAGATCTCAGAGAAGGCAGCAGCAGCGGGGACCTCCCTCGCTGATCTGGGTACTGTCGTCAAACCGCTGGGTGGAGGCCGTTGCTACCTCCTCTTCCTCATCCGATGTCAAGAATGGCTGCGCATCAGTAAGGTCTGGGATTGGATGGGAAAATAACAAGTATATCGCAGGCCTCAATCAATATTTGGTGGAAACATGTATATCAAACTCCTTAATCAGTATTTTTTGGGAGCAGGTATATTGCAGCCCTTAATCAGTATTTTGTGGATGCAAGTATATCTTAATCAGTATTTTATGGAAGCAGGTATATCTCAGCACTCAATCAGTATGCTGTGAAAGCAGGTATATCAAACCCCTTAATCATTATTTTGTGGAAGCAGGTATATCGCAGGCCTCACTCAATATTTTGTGGAAGCAGGTACATCAAACCCCTTAATCAATATTTTGTGGAAGCAGGTATATTGCAGCCCTCAATCAGTGTTTTGTGGAAGCAGGTATATAAAACCCCTTGATCAGTAGTTTGTGAAAGCAGATATATTGTAGGCCTCAATCAATATTTAGTGAAAACAGGAATATCGAACCCCTTAATCTGTATTTTGTGGAAGCAGGTATATCAAAGGCCTCAATCAATATTTGGTGGAAATAAGTATATCAAACCCCTTAATCAATATTTTGTGGAAGCAAGTATATCGCAGCCCTCGATCAGTATTTTGTGGAGGCAGGAATATCAAACCCCTTAATCAGTATTTTGCGGTAGCAGGTATATCAAACCCCTAATCAGTATTTTGTGGAAGCAAGTATATTGTAGCCCTCAATTAATATTTTGTGGAAGCAGTTATATCAAACCTCTTAAACAGCATTTTGTGGAAGCAGGTATATCGCAGGCCTAAGTCGATATTTGGTCGAAACAGGTATATTGAACCCCTTAGTCACTATTTTGTGAAAGCAGGTATATTGCAGCCCTCAGTCTGTATTTTGTGGAAGCAGGCATATAAAACCCTTTAATCAGTATTTTGTGGAAGCAGGTATATCATAGGCCTCAATCAATATTTGGTGGAAGTAGGTATATCGCAGTCCTCAATCAGTATTTTGTGGAAGCAGGTATAGCAAACCCTTTAATTAATATAATTAATATTTGGTGGAAGCAGGTATATTGTAGGTCTCAATCAATATTTGATGGAAACAGGTATATCGAAACCCATAATCAGTATTTTGTGGAAGCAGGTATATTTCAGCTCTCAATCAGTATTTTGTTAAAGCAGGTATGTCAAACCCCTTAGAGATGGCCTTGCGGTACGCCCGGCTGTCGGTTCGCGGCGAACTTTGCTCGTTCGCTGTTTGCCGAACAAGCGAACATATATCGATTTCCGCCGGCGCCATATTCTTTACATTGTGCAGAACTTTGACCCATGACCCATCCATCAGGTGGGACAGGACAGCCAATTGAGATGTTTGAGCACAATAACACACTCTGTTGAGGAAGGGTTGAGATATATGTATATGTACAGTACAGACCAAAAGTTTGGACACACCTTCTCATTCAAAGAGTTTTCTTTATTTTCATGACTATGAAAATTGTAGATTCACACTGAAGGCATCAAAACTATGAATTAACACATGTGGAATTATATACATAACAAACAAGTGTGAAACAACTGAAAATATGTCATATTCTAGGTTCTTCAAAGTAGCCACCTTTTGCTTTGATTATTGCTTTGCACACTCTTGGCATTCTCTTGATAAGCTTCAAGAGGTAGTCCCCTGAAATGGTTTTCACTTCACAGGTGTGCTTTGGCAGGTTTAATAAGTGGGATTTCTTGCCTTATAAATAGGGTTGGGACCATCAGTTGCGTTGAGGAGAAGTCAGGTGGATACAAAGCTGATAGTCCTACTGAATAGACTGTTAGAATTGGTATTATGGCAAGAAAAAAGCAGCTAAGTAAAGAAAAACGAGTGGCCATCATTACTTTAAGAAATGAAGGTCAGTCAGTCAGCCGAAAAATTGGGAAAACTTTGAAAGTAAGGGCTATTTGACCATGAAGGAGAGTGATGGGGTGCTGCGCCAGATGACCTGGCCTCCACAGTCACCGGACCTGAACCCAATCGAGATGGTTTGGAGTGAGCTGGACTGCAGAGTGAAGGCAAAAGGGCCAACAAGCGCTAAGCATCTCTAGGAACTCCTTCAAGACTGTTGGAAGACAATTTTAAGGGACTACCTCTTGAAGCTCATCAAGAGAATGCCAAGAGTGTGCAAAGCAGTAATCAAAGCAAAAGGTGGCTACTTTGAAGAACCTAGAATATGACATATTTTCAGTTGTTTCACACTTGTTTGTTATGTATATAATTCCACATGTGTTAATTCATAGTTTTGATGCCTTCATAGTCATGAAAATAAAGAAAACTCTTTGAATGAGAAGGTGTGTCCAAACTTTTGGTCTGTACTGTATATACACAGTCGTGGCCAAAAGTTTTGAGAATTACATAAATATTGGAAATTGGAAAAGTTGCTGCTTAAGTTTTTATAATAGCAATTTGCATATACTCTAGAATGTTATGAAGAGTGATCAGATGATATGCATAGTCCTTCTTTGCCATGAAAATTAACTTAATCCCATAAAAACCTTTCCACTGCATTTCATTGCTGTCATTAAAGGACCTGCTGAGATCATTTCAGTAATCGTCTTGTTAACTCAGGTGAGAATGTTGACGAGCACAAGGCTGGAGATCATTATGTCAGGCTGATTGGGTTAAAATGGCAGACTTGACATGTTAAAAGGAGGGTGATACTTGAAATCATTGTTCTTCCATTGTTAACCATGGTGACCTGCAAAGAAACGCGTGCAGCCATCATTGCGTTGCATAAAAATGTTCACAGGAAAAGATTTTGTGGCTACTAAGATTGCACCATAATCAACAATTTATAGGATCATCAAGAACTTCAAGGAAAGAGGTTCAATTCTTGTTAAGAAGGCTTCAGGGCGTCCAAGAAAGTCCAGCAAGCGCCAAGATCGTCTCCTAAAGAGGATTCAGCTGTGGGATCGGAGTGCCACTAGTGCAGAGCTTGCTCAGAAATGGCAGCAGGCAGGTGTGAGCGCATCTGCACGCACAGTGAGGCGAAGACTTTTGGAAGATGGCCTGGTGTCAAGAAGGGCAGCAAAGAAGCCACTTTTCTCCAAAAAAAACATCAGGGACAGATTGATCTTCTGCAGAAAGTTTGGTGAATGGACTACTGAGGACTGGGGCAAAGTCATATTCTCCGATGAAGCCTCTTTCCGATTGTTTGGGGCATCTGGAAAAAAGCTTGTCCGGAGAAGAAAAGGTGAGCGCTACCATCAGTCCTGTGTCATGTCAACAGTAAAGCACCCTGAGACCATTCATGTGTGGGGTTGCTTCTCATCCAAGGGAGTGGGCTCACTCACAATTTTGCCCCAAAACACAGCCATGAATAAAGAATGGTACCAAAACACCCTCCAACAGCAACTTCTTCCAACAATCCAACAACAGTTTGGTGAAGAACAATGCATTTTCCAGCACGATGGAGCACCGTGCCATAAGGCAAAAGTGATAACTAAGTGGCTCGGGGACCAAAACGTTGACATTTTGGGTCCATGGCCTGGAGACTCCCCAGATCTTAATCCCATTGAGAACTTGTGGTCAATCCTCAAGAGGCGGGTGGACAAAAAAAACCCACTAATTCTGACAAACTCCAAGAAGTGATTATGAAAGAATGGTTTGCTATCAGTCAGGAATTGGCCCAGAAGTTGATTGAGAGCATGCCCAGTCGAATTGCAGAGGTCCTGAAAAAGAAGGGCCAGCACTGCAAATACTAGCTTTTTGCATAAATGTCATGAAATTGTAGATAAAAGTCTTTGAAACGTATGAAGTGCGTGCAATTATATTTCACTACATCACAGAAACAACTGAAACAAAGATCTAAAAGCAGTTTAGCAGCAAACTTTGTGAAAACTAATATTTGTTTCATTCTCAAAACTTTTGGCCACGACTGTATGTATATATGCATGCGATGTGCATGTATGATATATATATATATATATGCATACGTAGATAGGCACATTGTGGGATGATGTGCACAACATCTGCGCACATCTGTCCTTAATATTCCACAGGGGCTCATTTTGGCTATTATGCCATCGCGCTGGCCGGAATGCAAAGTGCTACAGGCGGGAGATCAAAGGCTTCTCCCGCCTGTTAGCAAGTGGCGCGGGCCTGATGCGCTAGTTCGGGGACGCGCAGGCTGGCACAGTGTGGGTGGGACGGCAGTGGGGGCCGCCGGACATAAATGTCCGGCAGGCCCTGCACTGAGGCAGAAGAGCCGAGCCGCCCCCTGAAGAGGAAAACCCCCTGGACAACGAGCAACCCCTGGAGGGCTGAGTATCACCCCATATCCCACCAACGATTAACCCCTACTTGATATAACTGCCCATATTCCCTTGCCTTAACCCACCCTATACCACCAACGAACCCTTACCTACCTTATTCCACCAACGGACCCCTTTTGATCAATCCCTACCTATCCTATACTTGTGCCCATATTCCCTATTCCACCAATGCCCTTGCATTAAGCCTTCCTATACCACCAACGATTTAACCCTCCCAATACCAACCCTTACACATTCCCCTGCTATCCCACCACATCCCTCTGACCCCTACTTGCCCTATCCCACCAACCATACCCCTATCCCACCAACGAACCCTTACTTGCCCTATTACCACCAATCCCCTACCCTAACCCTGTAGGAGCATCCCTGCTCCCTATTCTGTGTTAACCCCTGCTGTACCCCTGTAACCCTGTGTCTGTGGCCTGCATTTACCCTTCCAGCGCTACAGTTTACCCTTCATTCATAGGGATAGTTTTAGAGCCAGGTTGGATGGGCTGCTAATGTGTATGTGTGTATATTAGTTAGAGTTTGTGGGTGGAATTCGGGATTTTGTAGTGTAGTTTAGTATTGTATTTTTAGTACTGTATTGTTAGTGCATTGCATGCCTTGTGTACTGTAGGTGTTATTAAATATTGTGTGTTATTTGTACCTACTGTGTAACTTGTAGTTATTAGAGGTAGTTAGTTCAGTAAGGCGCATGCAGCTAGCTTAGTGATTAGCGTAAGGCAAGGTGAAAGTATTACTCTTTATTTAAGGTATAAATAGGCAGAGTCATCACTAGACGACTTCTCCTATTTATGAATATTAATTATTGATATTTGCATAAATATTGGTAATTAATATTCCCCCTTTACACACCTCTACCCTATAAATAAACCCGATCTGGCCGCCATTTTACATTCTGTTTTTTGACAATGTAGGTAGAGGTTGCTGTGTGGAGCAGAGACACCAAACGCTAGCTAATAGGGCCACAAAAGTCCTTTTAAAGACTGGTATAGGTGTGCTATCGATAGGTGTGACATACTGAGGGGTGTAATATACTTATAATTTACTTTCTAACATAGAAAGTATATTATAGTGCATTTGTATCGTGTAGCAGTTGTGTGCGATTCTGCTGCAATACTGCAGCTATACAGAGGGACAAACGCTATTGGAACAACTAATTGCAACTGGTGTGATATACCAGTTGCCCCCCAAAAATCAGATTGAGGCAGGGGTGTGATATACAGTACAGACCAAAGTTTGGACACACCTTCTCATTCAAAGAGTTTTCTTTGTTTTCATGACTATGAAAATTGTAGATTCACACTGAAGGCATCAAAACTATGAATTAACACATGTGGAATTATATACATAACAAACAAGTGTGAAACAACTGAAAATATGTCATATTCTAGGTTCTTCAAAGTAGCCACCTTTTGCTTTGATTACTGCTTTGCACACTCTTGGCATTCTCTTGATGAGCTTCAAGAGGTAGTCCCCTGAAATGGTTTTCACTTCACAGGTGTGCCCTGTCAGGTTTAATAAGTGGGATTTCTTGCCTTATAAATGGGGTTGGGACCATCAGTTGCGTTGAGGAGAAGTCAGGTGGATACACAGCTGATAGTCCTACTGAATAGACTGTTAAAATTTGTATTATGGCAAGACAAAAGCAGCTAAGTAAAGAAAAACGAGTGGCCATCATTACTTTAAGAAATGAAGGTCAGTCAGTCAGCCGAAAAATTGGGAAAACTTTGAAAGTAAGGGCTATTTGACCATGAAGGAGAGTGATGGGGTGCTGCGCCAGATGACCTGGCCTCCACAATCACCGGACCTGAATCCAATCGAGATGGTTTGGGGTGAGCTGGACCGCAGAGTGAAGGCAAAAGGGCCAACAAGTGCTAAGCATCTCTGTGCAAAGCAGTAATCAAAGCAAAAGGTGGCTACTTTAAAGAACCTAGAATATGACATATTTTCAGTTGTTTCACACTTGTTTGTTATGTATATAATTCCACATGTGTTAATTCATAGTTTTGATGCCTTCATAGTCATGAAAATAAAGAAAACTCTTTGAATGAGAAGGTGTGTCCAAACTTTTGGTCTGTACTGTACCTATAATATAATTTCTATATTAGTGCATTTGTATTGTGTAGCATTTGTGTGCTGTTCTGCTGAGATACGCAGCTATACAGATTGACAAACAATATTGGAACAACTAATTGCAACTGGTGTGATATAAAAAAAACACCCATTTTTTGCAATACACAAAATCTGGTGCCTTTGCTGCATTTGTCACAGTGAAATACAAACTTGAAATACTGCAATTATATTTTGCACCAGTTGCCACCCAAAAATCTGATTGAGGCAGGGGTGTGATATACCTATAATATAATTTCTATATAGTGCATTTGTATTGTGTAGCAGTTGTGTGCTGTTCTGCTGAGATACCGCAGCTATACAGAGGGAGAAACAATATTGGAACAACTAATTGCAACTGGTGTGATATACCAGTTGCCCCCCAAAAAATTTGATTGAGGCAGAGGTATGATATACCTATAATATAATTTCTATATAGTACATAAGCATTGTGCAGCATTTGTGTGCGGTTCTGCTGAGATACCACAGCTATACAGAGGGACAAACAATATTGGAACAACTAATTGCAACTGTTGTGATGTACCAGTAGCCCCTAAAAAAATCTGATTGAGGCAGGGGTGTGATATACATATAATATAATTTATATATAGTGCATTTGTATTGTGTAGCATTTGTGTGCTGTTCTACTGAGATACCGCAGCTAAACAGAGGGACAAACAATATTGGAACAACTAATTGCAACTGGTGTGATATACCAATTGCCCCCAAAAAAATTTGATTGAGGCAAGGGTGTGATATACCTATAATATAATTTCTGTATAGTACATATGTATTGTGCAGCATTTGTGTGCGGTTCTGCTGAGATACCTCAGCTATACAGAAGGACAAACAATATTGGAACAACTAATTGCAACTGGCCTGATATACCCGTTGCCCCTAACAAAATCTGATTGAGGCAGGGGTGTGATATACCTATAATATATTTTCTATATAGTGCATTTGTATTGTGTAGCATTTGTGTGCTGTTCTGCTGAGATACCGCAGCTATACAGAGGGACAAACAATATTGGAACAACTAATTGCAACTGGTGTGATATAAAAAAACGCCCATTTCTTGCAATACGCAAAATCTGGTGCCTTTGCTGCATTTGTCACAGTGAAATACAAACTTGAAATACTGCAATTATATTCTGGGTTTTAAAAAAACACCCATTTTTTGAAAGACCCTACATCTGGGGCCTTTGCTGCATTTGTCACAGTTAAATACAAGCTTGAAATACTGTAATTATATTCTGGGCTTTAAATAAACACCCATTTTTTGAAAGACCCTACATATGGGGCCTTTGCTGCATTTGTCACAGTCCAATACAAGCGTTATAGTCCGCTGTTATATTCTGGTATTAGATACTCTGTTAGATACTTCTGTTACATTTTAGTTTTTTTTAAAAACACCCATTTTGTGCAAGATAATACATTTGTGGCCTTTGTTGCATTTGTAACAGTCAAATACAAGCTTTAAATACTGGTGTTATATTCTGGTTTTAAAAAAAACACCCATTTTGGGCAAAATTTATTTGGGGTCTTTGCTGCATTTCTGACAGTCCAATACAAGTGTTAAATACTGCTGTTATATTCTTGTTTTTTTTTTTAAAACACCCATTTTGAGCAAGATAATACATTTGCGGCCTTTGCTGCATTTCTGACAGTCCAATACAAGTGTTAGATACTGCTGTCATATTCTTGTTTTAAAAAAACACCCATTTTGAGCAAGATAATACATTTGAGGCCTTTGTTGCATTTGTGACAGTCAAATACAAACTGCTGTTATATTTTGGGTCTAAAAAAACACCAACATTTTGAGCAAGATAATACATCTGGGGCCTTTGCTGCATTTGTCACAGTCAAATACAACCAGTCAATACTGCAGTTACATTGTTGGTGGACAAATTAACATTTTTTTGTTGTGTGACCTCAAGAAATGTTTCCTCTTTTTGACACCGGCACTGCCTTACTCTCAGTGAACTTAATTGTTGACTATTGGCGGTTACATTGTCGTCTTACAAAAAACATCTGTTAGTTTGGTGGGTGAACGCAAAGAATGAGGAGAGCGTCAAATAAGGGACGTGGCCCCGGTCGTGGTGCTGCTGGTGGAGCTCCTGCTGCAGGGAGAGGACGTGGTCGATCTGTGCCAGCTACAATCACAAGTGACACACCTTCCTTAGGTGCGAGTAGGCGACAGAACCATCAGCGTTATTTGGTAGGGCCTAATGCGGCTCTACGAATGGCGAGGCCAGAATAAGTACAGGCGATAGTAGATTGGGTTGCTGACAGTGCCTCCAGTTCCTTCACATTGTCTCCCACCCAGTCTCCCGCTGAAAGATCAGAGTTGGCACCTGCAGCCCATGTCCATCAGTCCTTCACCTCACCCCATGCAAATCAGCCAAGCAGTCTGAGCCCCAAATCATGGAGCAGTCTCTTCTGCTTTTTGATTACTCTGCTAGCAGGGTTTCCCAGGGCCATCCACATAGCCTTGCCCCAGAAGTGGAAGAGATTGGGTGCACCGATACCCAACCACTTATGTTTCAGGATGAGTACATGGGAGGACCACCACAGCACATCTCGGATGATGACGAAACAAAGGTGCCAACTGCTGTGGCTTTCTACAGTGTATAGACCGACAAGGAGGGCAGGGTTAAAGACTGGGTTGCGGATGATGTGGAGGACGATGAGATCCTCGACCCCACATGTAATCAAGGTCATGCGAGTGACCTGTGTAGTTTAGAGGAAGAGGCGGTGGTCGCACAGAGCCACCAGCACAGCAGAAGAGGGAGCAGGGTGCAAAAGCGGAGCAGCCGTCCCCTAGACAGTACGCCTGCTACTGCCCACCGCACCAAGGGACCGAGCACACCAAAGCCAGCTCCAAGGAGTTCCCTGGCATGGCAGTTCTTCAGACAATTTGCTGACGACAAGACACAAGTGGTTTGCACGCTGTGCAATCAGAGCCTGCCAGTTCCACCTGCCACCCCGCAAACAGAGGATCTGACAGAAATGCCACCAGCTGTGTCACCAAGCATCTCCACAATGTCCCATGGAAGTGTTCAACTCTCTATCTCTAACACTGGAGCGAAATAGGAAGTACCCCCATACCCAACCGCGATCCCTGGCCCTAAATGGCAGCATTATAAAATTACTGGCCTTTGAAAGGCTGTAATTCCATCTGGTGGAGACAGAGAGTTTTAAAAGCCTTATGGCGGACGCTGTCCTATATTACGTCGTGCCCAGCCGCCACTACTTTTCCAGGTGACCCATCCCTTCCCTGCACATCCAAGTGGGGGACAAAATCAGGTCTGCACTGCGCAACCCCATCTGTGGCAAGGTCCACCTAACTACGGATACATGGACCAGTAAGCACTGTCAGGGATGTTATATCTCCTTAACAGCACAGTGGGTAAATGCAGTGGCGGCTGGGCCTGAGGCGGATAGCAGTTTGGCGCATGTCCTTCCACCACCGACGATTGCAGGGCGCTTCAGTTTGTCTTTTGCTGCTTCCTCCTCCTACTCCGCTTCCTCATCCTCTACCTCCTCCTCATCCGCTCAGCGTAACAACTTCACCACCAACTTCAGCACAGCCAGAGGTAAACGACAGCAGGCAGTTTTAAAACGTATCTGTTTGGGGGACAAACCCCACACCACGCGGAGCTGTGGACAAGCATGGAACAACAGACTGATGAGTGGTTGGTGCCAGTGAGCCTCAAGCCCAGCCTGGTGTTGTGCGATAATGGGCGAAATCTCGTAGCAGCTCTGGGACTAGCCGGTTTGACGCACATCCCTTGCCTGGTGCATGTGCTGAATTTGGTGGTGCAGAGGTTCCTTAAAAATAACCCCGATATGTTCTCACCCTGCTGCTGCTCGCCTGTCAGCGTTGCAGCGTAAATTCGGCCTTCACGCTCAACGCCTCATATGCGACGTGCACCTTGCACATGCTGGCCCGACTGTGTGAGCAGCAGCAGGCGATAGTGGAGTTTCAGCTGCAGCACGCACGGGTGAGTCGCTCTGCGGAATAGCACTCCTTCACGACCAATAAGTGGGCCTCCATGCAGGACCTGTGTGCCTTGTTGCGCTGTTTCGAGTACTCCACCAACATGGCCAGTGCCGATGACGCTGTTCTCAGCGTTACTATCCCACTTCTATGCCTCCTTGAAAAAACGCTTCGGGCGATGATGGAAGAGGATGTGTCACAGGAGGAGGAAGAGGAGGAAGAGGGATCATTTCATAGGGTTTCCGGCCAGTCATTCACAAGTGGCTCCGAGGGTGGGTTCCTGCACCCACAAACGCCAGGTACACAATTGTCCAGCCAGGGCACAGTTCTGGAGGATGACGAGGTGGAGGATGAGGAGGAACCATGTTCACAGCAGGGTGGCACCCAAACCAGCTCATGGCCATCACTGGTGCGTGGCTGGGGGGATACAGAGGACACAGACGATACACCTCCCACAGAGGACAGCTTTTCATTGCCTCTGGGCAGCCTAGCACACATGAGCGATTACATGCTGCAGTGTCTCCGCAACAACCGCCGAGTTGCCCAAATTCTAACTTGTGCTTATTTCTGGGTGGCTACGCTGCTGGATCCCCGTTACAAGGACAATGTACCGTCCTTAATTCCGTCACTGGAGCGTGATCATAAGATGCGCGAGTACAAGCGCTGCTGGTGGCATTCACACCTGACAGTGGGGGCACAGTGGAAGCACAAGACGAAGGCAGAGGAGCTGGGGCACAGCCAGCATCTCAGAAGGCAGGGTTAGCATGGCCGAAATGTGGAAAAGCTATGTCAGCACACCACAACAACCAGCACCACCAGCTGATATGGAACGTCTTAGCAGGAGGAAGCATTTCACCAACATGGTGTAATGACCGGCGTCACGCAAAGGGAGGGAAACGGGAAGGCCCTGTCCAAGGGAGAGGGAAAGGTGGTGACCCCTGACTCACCTTGAGGCTGGCACCTGACTGCCCTGACGTCCCTAGACGGGTTACTCACCCGTACGCCGATCACGTGCCTAAACCCTGGCTTTCCCTAAGATGAGCCCTATGTAGTGAACGGGGCGGTGGGATCACTAGTCCGCACCACTGACACTAAAAGGAAAACACCAAGGAGAGGACAGACAACACAGACAAAACATATAATCCCAGGTGGGCGACCACAGCAGACAACAAAAGCCCAACAGGGATCCAGAGGGTAACGTTCTGAAACAACAACCAGGGAACACAGCTACACAGCTCTAGTGGGTCAGTATAGAAGTCCAGGCAGGAAGCTCTACAGTATATCTGGCAACCAGAGAAGTGAGAAATGGGAATATAAGGAGGTTGGGATTGCTGGACAAGAAACAGCTGAGGAGGAGAAGCTACGGATCCCTGAGTGAGCCAAAAATGATTGCAAGGCAAACCCAGAAAGCTACCATTAAGAAAAAGCACTGCTTTTAGACATAGAGCGCTCAGCCACCCGCTGCGACTTCATGACCCCGGGTATAACGGAGTCAGACGTGGCTCTTGACACCCTCGTGACAGATGGTGGAGCAGTATGTGTGCACACGCCTACACGTACTGAATGACGGGTCTGCCCCCTTCAACTTCTGGGTCTCCAAATTTGGCACATGGCATAACCTTGCCCAATACGCCCTGGAGGTGCTGGCATGCCCTGCAGCCAGTGTATTATCTGAACGTGTGCTTAGCACGGCAGTGGGCGTTATCACAGACAAGCGCAGCCGCCTGTCCACAGCCAATGTGGACAAGCTCACGTTCATTAAAATGAACCAGGCATGGATCCCACAGGACTTGTCCGTACCTTGTGCAGAATAGACATGTATACCAGCCTTACCCAGCCATTGTTATACTACAGCGCAATTGCTCATTGTTGTATTTTGGAGATACCACACTCTTTTGGAGTGTACCCTAATTTAAAAAAAAAAAAAAAAACCTGTGTTGGCTACCTCGTCCTCCTCCACCGCTGCTTCCACCTACACTGCTACGTCCACCACCTCCTCAAACTCCTACTCCATATGGAATTCCACCTCATAAATCAAGTTTTTTTATTTTTATTTGTACATATTTTATTTTATGTCATTTCACTGTTCATTTTTTGGGTGAAATTAACCAGTTTTTGGGTGTGATATACCACTGCTCCACCGGTTATAGACACGCATTATAGACATGCCACAGTGTCTGGGTTTGGAGCATTTTCACCCGTTTAGGCTAGTGAGTTTTTGTCCTTATGTGTATGGAATGTGCCACTTTATATCGTTGGTAACATTCTTTTGCACTTGGTAGCTTCTGTGTCACATGGTCTGTTGTGGGTGCGGCTCATAGCTTTATTTTACCTCACAATGCATTTGTGATACTACTATGGAGGCATGTGAGAGCCTGGCTGTGAGTTAATTGCACTGTTCAGACCCTGTTCACACACCACGGGCAGTTTAGTGGTAGGACCCCATGCTTGCTGAGACACTGTGATGTGGTGCATGAGGGGCTCGAATATGTTCCTGACTGGAAGATATTTGCATAGTTCTCAGCTTTTAACATCGGCTTAAGGAATTAGCTAGTATTGTCAGTTGCGTATCATTTTGGTGCATTTTTTGCTGTGATTTGTGTATATATATTTTTTCATCTGCACAATGTATCATTTTGTGTAAAATGTTCTTGTGGTGCATGCGGTCCACACCGGCATCCTCCATTGTACGCATTTTTTGCTGGGGATTGCCATTGTCTGCAGACCACATGCGGAGGAATTGCTCCCCCGGTTATAGACACGCCACAGTGTCTGGGTTTGGACCATTTTCAGCCGTTTAAGCCACTTTTTTAGTGAGTTTTTGTCCTTATGTGTATGGAATATGCCACTTTATATCGTTGGTAACATTCTTTTGCACTTGGTAGCTTCTGTGTCACATGGTCTGTTGTGGGTGCGGCTCACAGCTTTATTCTACATTACAGTGCATTTGTGATACTACTATGGAGGCATGTGAGAGCCTGGCTGTGAGTTAATTGCACTGTTCAGACCCTGTTCACACACCACGGGCAGTTTAGTGGTAGGACCCCATGCGTGCTGAGACACCGTGACGTGGTGCATGAGGGGCTCCAATATGTTCCTGTCTGGAAGATATTGGTAAAGTTCTCAGCTTTTAACATCGGACTGAGGAATTAGCTAGTATTGTCAGTTGCGTATCATTTTGGTGCATTTTTTCAGTGAATTGTGTGATATACCACTGCTATACCTAGTAGAAATGTAAAAAAAAAAAAACACTAATCTGTCTGTTACATTTTCGGGTGAAATTCACCAATTTTTGGGTGTGATATACCACTGCTATACCTAGTAGACATGTAAAAAAAAAAATCACTAATTAATCTGTTACATTTTTGGGCGAAATTCACAATTTTTGGGATGTAATATACCCATGCTCTACCTAGAAGACAGGTAAAAAGAAATCACAAATTTGTCTGTTATATTTTTGGGTGAAATTCACCAATTTTTGGGTGTGATATACCACTGCTCTACCTAGTAGGCAGGATAAAAAAATGCACTAATTTGTCTGTTACATTTTCAGGTGCAATTCAACACTTTTTGGGTGTGATATACCACTGCTATACCTAGTAGACAGGTCAAAAACATTCACTAATTTGTCTGTTACATTTTCGGGTGAAATTCACCAATTTTTGGGTTTGATATACCACTGCTATACCTAGTAGACAGCTAAAAAAAATTCACTAATTTGTCTGTTACATTTTTCTGGTGAAATTCACAATTTTTTGGCTGTGATATACCCCTTACAGCTTAATAAATTTCACAAATTTTTCTGTTACATTTTCAGGTCACTTTAAACAATTTATGGCTGTGATATACCCCTGCTCTACCTAGTAGACAGGTTAATAAATTTCACAAATTTTTCTGTGACATTTTAAAATTGTTGCCGTGAATTTTTGCCCTGCTCTGCATAGGTGACAGGGACCGAAATTTTTTAAAATAATCTGTTCCATTGGTGGGTGACATTAACCCATTTCTGGCAAGGAAAAACCACTGCTTTGCATAAGTGACAGGGACTTAAATTTCTAAAATTCGACTTTAATTGGCCCTTCAATTCGATCCTTCTGCTTTAATAACTTGTCCCAAATTTCCGCTTCATCCTATTGCAGCCATTGACCTCCCTTGGATGAGGTCTCCCTTTCTCACGCTCCCTCTCCGGAGTGGAACCCTGATTCGCCGATAACCTTGATCAACATGGTAGGCTCAGAAAAGAACATCAAAAGTTGATCGAGAAGATATCCAAATGGATGGTGGACGTAACAGGGACGTGTGATCAGGCAGAAGTTATCTAGAGTCAACAATTGAAATCTCGCAGTGATCACAGCACTCTGTCTATTCTGACTGGTTTGGGTGCACGTCGTGGTATGTTCCTAGCTCCACCTCTTGGAACTATAATAAGTACTGAGCAATTTAGACAGCACTCCAAAATTTGCTTAGTTGATTTTTATTTGTTTAGCCGGACATGGTGGTTCATTAAACAATGTTTCGGGCAGAGAGAATGCCCTTCATCAGGCTGATGTAAAAAAAAAAAAACATAAGTAAGTACATGATTTTTGTGATACATGATTACAGAAAAAAGAAAGAGATCTATAGTCCCATTTAATCACCTGACCGGGCCGGCACCTCTCAGGGACACACTCGCGATATCGCGAGATTTAGAGAGCGTGGCTCTCCCGCCCACAACATGGCGCAAATCCGCCTATTTAAACAGCAGACACGAGCACCATTGTTATGCTGGCCGTCCGCACCCTCACATGTACCAACTAGGTAAGCAAATCGCATCTTTCTCTCATGTGGTCTGTTCTGATTTCCTCCCCGGTTTCCCCTTTGCCCGTATCACGTGGCTACCTCCTCATCTAGACGGCGTCTCACCTGACTTTCACATTATCTGAATACTCAGATATCCCCTTTTCTGCCTGCATACATGACGCAACTCAACATATACATTTAGTGCCCTCGCTTCTGTACTTATTCCTTTGCTCCATTTGTTGTACACACTATGTATATTGTTGCCACCTGGTGGTCCCCCTGTTCTGATGTTTAATGTACTATGTAACAGCATATCACATTTAAGGTATATTATGTATTTTTGGATATGCATTTGTCTGTATTATGAATTTATCAGTCATACTATAAGACATATTTAAGTTATATTCTGTATTATTTTTGGATATGAATTTATCTGTCCCATGAAAAAATGTGACTATAGATCTCTTTCTTTTTTCTGTAATCATGTATCACAAGAATCATGTACAAACATATGTTTTATTAATATTTTTTACATCAGCCTGATGAAGGGCATTCTCTCTGTCCAAAACGTTGTTTAATGAACCACCATGTCCTGCTAAACTAATAAAAATCAACTAAGCAAATTTTTGAGTGCTGTCTAAATTGCTCAATATCTAGAGTCAACAAAGCGGCAGCAGAGCCTCTCCTGGCTAACGTTTCCAAATCCAAAATACCCCAGTGACATTCCCTATAATTTTGTATTAATCATTCCAAAAACAGGGCATCTTAAGAGTCCTGTATTGTTATCTATTGCCACTACCTCCCCGAGTCGGGAGTGGGTAATTGCCGCGCGCCCCCTCCTTAATCTGGAAGCTTATGCATTAATACTTTGTCCCACATTTCCGCTCGATTACATTTAATTTTATCCATTGACCTCCCTTGGATGTGGTTTCCCTTTCTCAGGCTCCCTCTCCGACCTGGAACCCTGATTCCCCGCCACCCGTGATCACCATGATATTCGCCTAAAAGAACATCGAAAGTTGATAGAGAAGATATCCAATAGGATTGTGGACATCACCGGACTTGCGACATGGTGGAGCAGTTTGTGTGCACACGCCTACACGTACTGAATGATGGGTCTGTCCCCTTCAACTTCTGGGTCTCCAAATTTGGAGGTGCTGGCCTGCCCTGCAGCCAGTGTATTGTCTGAACGTATGTTTAGCATGACTGGAGGGGGTTATCACAGGTTAGATTTCCCAATGTTTTGGGGTGTACCCTAATTTAAAAAATTAAATTAAATTTAAAACCAAAAAGCAGTGTAGGCTACCTCCTCCACCGCCGCTTCCACCTACACCGCCACATCCACCGCCTCCTCAACCTCCTACTCCATCTGGGCCTCGTCCTCCTAGATCAAGATTGTTATTTTTTTTTTTACGTATTTTATGTTATTTGAAGTCATTTCCCTATCAACTTTTGTCTGCAGAGCACTTGCCATGATCTTAACCACATTTTGATGCCATTTGCAGCCCTCTCCCTTGTAGCCCTTTCCATGACATTTTTACAGGCATTTTAGTGCTCAATAGTTCGGGTCCCCATTGACTTTAATGGGGTTCGGGGTCAAGTTTGGGTCAAGTTCGGGTCCCGAACTAGAACTTTTTTGTGAAGTTCGGCCGAACCCGAACATCCAGGTGTCCGCTTAACTATAGTGCCTATACTACACTGGCCTGCAGTCAAATTGATATTGAATGACCTTCTAATATACTTCCAGCCACATAATTACTTGTTTTTCTCTGTCCGGTGATTGTCTAATGCAATATGTTTGCATGTTCGGTGAATCGCGAATGCGCAAAGTTCACCGCGAAACGACCGCCGGGCTATCTCTATTTGTGGCAACGAATTGCATTTTTTCGAAAATGGCTGCTGCACATGTTACAAAGTGAAATTAAGATGCCTGGGAATGAGGGAGCACCCACAATGCCATGCAGACAGCCAATTAGCAGATAGCCAGCCCCTGTGATGTCACTGCCCTATAAAAAGCCTCCTCATGCCCCGGTCTCTGCCATTTTACAGTGAACTTAGTGCAGAAAGAGATGTTGCAGGCACTAGGGATAGTGTTTAGAAAAGACTTTATAAAAAAAAAAAAATTATTGAACTGTTCAGGGAAAGATTATTCATAGTGTAGGGAAAGGATAGGGAGGCATTATCTACACTGTAGGGAGAAAGCAGGAGAGTGTAAAGCCTGGGTAATAGGAGCTATTCTATTACACCTTACTGCACTAATTGGGGTTACTACTAAAATTGATCCATTACTAGAGATTTCAGGTTGTTTTAAACAGTAATTGCAGTAATCCTAGCATCTGATATTGGGTTGAAAGTGCTGTCTGATACAACCAGTTTTGTGGTATATTTAGTCGATATCTAACTACTTGTATTCATCTTTGCTTCTGTACTGAAAGTGAAATCTGATCTAACCAGTTTTGGGGTGTATTTATTTTAAATATATAAAAGCACCTCCATTCATCCTTGTTTCTGGAGTGAATTTGCACCCTGAAACAACCAGTTTTGGGGTGTGTTTATTTCATATATAAAAGTACCTCCATTCATCCTCGTTTCTGGGGTGAATTTGAGGACTGAAACAACCAGTTTTGGGGTGTATTTATTTTAAATATATAAAAGTACTTCCATTCATCCTTGCTTTTGGGATGAATTTGCAGTCTGATACAATCAGTTTTGGGGTTTGTTTATTTAAGTCTGATACAACCAGTTTTGGGGTTTGTTTATTTTATATATAAAAGTAATTCCATTCATCCTTGCTTTTGAGGTGAATTTGTAGTCTGATACAACCAGTTTTGGGGTGTGTTTCATTTTAAATATATAAAAGTACTTTCATTTATCCTTGCTTTTGGGGTGAATCTGCAGTCTGATACAACCAGCTTTGGTGTGTATTTATTTAGTTGATACGGTATATAAGGGAATCCATTCTTCCTTGATTCTGGGGTGAAATGGTGTTCTGATACAGTCAGTTTTTTGGTGTATTTAGTTTATATATAAGTACTTGTGGTCTGGCATGCTGCATGGGTGAAGAAAGCCCGCTCCTCGTACTTAAGGAAAACAAAAAAGATACTACAGATGATCACAACATAAAGGCCGAGAACAGATAACCCGAAAAGGGTTAGCGGCTGAGGCCGCCGTTCGCCGAAGCAGAACACTTCTCTGCAGTGTCGTACCTACCATATAGGCAGACCACGCAGCTGCTATGGGGCCCGTGAGAAAGAGGGGCCAGAAGTGGAGGAGAGGCCCCGCCGCCTAATTGCTCCTGTTTATCTTTCTAAAGCTAAACGACCTTTGATGATGTCATCATAGGTCCTGTAAGGGAACTGCACAGTGTAAAGTGTAGTTCCCAGGTTAGAACAGTGCATCTGCCAGGACCTGTGATGACATCATCTTCAACATCACAGGTCCTGCAGAATCTAGCAAAGGAACTGCACCAAAAATGGTGTAGTTCCTAGGTTTCAAAGGTATATCTGCCAGGACCTGTGATGACATCATCACAGGTCCTTCAACCCCTAACAGCAAGTATTAGAAGTTCACAAGCAGCTCTGCATTGATCCATACAGACTGGAATGGAGTGGTAAGAGGAGGTCCTCCACTTTTCTCTTCATTTTCCCCCCACCCATGCCCTGTTTTTACTCATTGCTAACTAATCGCTAATGTATAATACTTCAGACAGGTACAGTGACGACTACTACCTCATGTACCTCACACACAGTGACCATAATGTATAACTGACCACATATTTCTGTAAACACTGCATCTACAGTATTATACCTTCTATGTCTCACATCAATACACTGCTCTGTGTGTGTGTGTGTGTATATATATATATATATATATATATACACACACACACACACACTGCATATATTACACAGTATTATACATGCAATATGTACAGATATATAGTATATACCGCAGTGCACTGATATGTGAGGTACAAGGTATAATAGATGCAGTGTGTACAGATATATAGTATATACAGCAGTGTACTGATATGTGAGGTACGAGGTATAATAGATGCAGTGTGTACAGATATATAGTATATACAGCAGTGTACTGATATGTGAGGTATGAGGTGTCAATACACTGCTGTATTTACTATATACCTGTTCACACTGCATCTATTATACCTCGTACCTCACATATTACACTACTGTATATCTGTATACACTGCATATATTATACTCCATACCTCACATATGAGTACACTGCTGTATATACTATATACCTGTACACACTGCATATATTATACCCTGTACCTCACATATCAAAACACTAGGGAATATACTATATACCTGTACACACTGCATCTATTATACCTCTTTTGTGTGCCAGGGCTGTTTTGTAATCCCAATCCGGCCCTGATGGCATAAATTATAAAACGCAGTAGCAAGAATAGATCATGGAACAAAAGGAGGGGCTATAAAAGGGGAATGGGGGCCCAATTTAGATTCCTGCTATGGGGCCCAGTGATTTTTATGTACGCCCTTGCTTCTCTACATACTATTAGGGTGGTCAAATTCTTTTAAACTTAATTCGATGCCTCAATCAGTAGTTGCAAGGTTGGTGTTAAATAGCGGCCTGATACTACACACTTCATCATCAGGAGAAGAGGGTGGCAGCTTGTGCGTGAGGCAGTGGGTGAGCCAGCAGGGTTGTAGCATGGCCGTGAGTAAGCAGGGTGGCAGCAGTGTGAGATCTGTAGCCAAACTTGCCTGGGGTAGACCACCTGCTACGCAGGAGCCTACCTGTCCGGAAAAAAGTAGCAGTGCACGGGTTCACAGAGGCAGCGGTAGCGGTAGCAGGCATTCAGCATGGAATGGTGGGGGGAAAATGCCATACTCTGTGGTGGGGGAATTTTTCATCAAGGCGCTGGAGGATGATCAGCATGGCCCACTCTGTGACTGGGCCACTGTGTGGATGACTCATGCCATTCCTCATGTGATTCCCACCCTCACCACTCTGTGACTGGGCCACTGTGTTGGCGACTCATGCACTTCCTCATGCGATTCCCACCCTCACCATCATCATGTGATTCCTAATTTTATTCCCAAACTCACCACTCTGTGAACGGGCCACTTTGTTGACTCCTTATGCTGTTGCCACCTCACCACTCGGTCATGGGTGCACAACTTGTTTCACCGTGTAACAGAATAGGTTCTGTTGAAATCTATGTGGAATCTATGTGGAATCAGCTGATGACGGTGTAAAAGGAGTGTGCTTCTTCTTGACGCTAACATTGACCTCTAAGGCTTAGTTCTCACTTGAGTTATTTGGTCAGTTTTGGCACTAAGTGTGACGCCTGTCATCTGAGTGTCATACTGACTCACAGTACTGTTTTACTAGCACAGCTGACTCCCTATGCATGTTTCTGAAATGCACAGGGTTCTAAACCACTTTATAGACTCTCAGGAAATAGCTGTTTTTTTAATGCCATTCGTCACAAATAAATTTGGATCGAATCAAATCTTTTTGGGAAATTCGGCAAACCGTCTAAATTGAATTTTTGAGAAATTCGCTCATCTCTAGTAATGTAGTTATAGTACATTTCTGTATAGAAAATACTGCAGCTCTGTATAGATTATATTCGACCCCCACTGCTTAGCATATGGCCACACAGTAAGGTTTATGTATGCAGTTTTAGAAGCCAAAACCAGGAATAAATTAAAAAAAGAGACACTGTATATGTCCTTTATACTTTTTTTTTCTGTTATGATCCACGCTTGATTTTGCTTTCAAAATTGCATGCAGAAACCAGTCTGTGCGGTTGTACCCTTACAGTGGTAGTGGTGTGTAGGGGTATCCACTAACTAATGTGAGGCTCACATCAGGACTTACAGCTCGTTTTGAGCAAAATTCTTGAAAATTTGATTCAGCTAGTTTGCCTAATTGTACAAAAAAAATTGTCATGAAGCACATTTCTTTGTAAGTAGTGGGTGCAATGAGGGGGAACAGCGATTGACATTAATATTAAGGTCTATAATAAAAAATAAATAAGTAAAATTATACTTTCCTCATCCATTTGATCGTAAAGAGCCCACAGTTTCCATCTTGATTAAAGATCTAGCACCAAATCTCGCGTGGTGCGTGATAATGTCATCACGTCTGCCGGTGTGGTGACGTCATACGACACTGCGCACAAAATTTTGCTCAGG
Organism: Bufo bufo; assembly: GCF_905171765.1. Taxonomy (NCBI): domain Eukaryota; kingdom Metazoa; phylum Chordata; class Amphibia; order Anura; family Bufonidae; genus Bufo; species Bufo bufo. The sequence continues at coordinate 420,485,249 of NC_053393.1, forward strand.
ATCTTGACTCAAGATGGTGGCAGTGGGCTCTTCGTGCTCAAATAGATGAGGTGAGTATGATTTTTTTTAACCCCATTTTACCCCATAAAAGCAATCCATAAAGATCTAAAATGTCACAATTATGTTTCATATCAGACAGAAAAAAGTCTCTTTATTTATCCAGAACAAAATTTTCTGCAACAAATCTGCCACATGTGAATTTACCCTTAATACTCATTTACCTGGGACAATACGCAGGGCAATGATTGGGAGTGAACCATTTGATCCCTTGCCTGCTCATTCAGCTGCATTCACATGAGGTAATCATCTCCATATACAGGTAAAACTCGAAAAATTTGAATATTGTGCAAAGTTCATTTATTTCAGTAATGCAACTTAAAAGGTGAAACTAATATATGAGATAGACTCATTACATGCAAAGCGAGATATTTCAAGCCTTTATTTGTGATATGGGCACTTAAAGGGGTTGTCTGCATTCAGAGGTGAACCAGGGCACCACCCAATCTACACTTATTAACCATAAATGAGTGGAGCATCTGAGGTTTTTGTGCTCCGATGATCCCCCTTGTCAAGGGCTGTTTGTTTATAGTTGGACACTGCAAGGCAGAGGCTTCCGTCTTGCAGTGTTCCTGGTGACATTGCTGGCTATAATGGGCGGTTTTTAGCGCTGCCCTAGCCTGTAAAACCATGCTAGGGCAGTACTAAAGACCATTCATTAGTACCAGTGACATCACCGTACTCACTGCTAGGCAGAGGCCTCTGTCTAGCTCACCCATGGATCGTCACCAGATCTCAACAAAGTTCCCTTGCCCTGCACAATTCAGCGCAGGCCAAGGGTGAGCATCGAACCATGAAAAGCTCCGATGCTCCACTCATTCATGGTGAATGAGTGCAGATCAGGTTGTGTCATGGTTCAGCTCTAAACTTGGGAGAGAAGACCTTAGTAGAAATTATCCATTAAATGTTTTAGCTAGATGAGAAAACAGTAGTCTTTACTTACTTCTTCTTTTGCGTTCTGTACTTGTTTATTCAAGTCTTCTGGTATCATTTTTCCTCTAAATAAAACCAAAATTATAATCAAGAACGATTGAATAAAATTGATATAAATATAACATAATCATAAAAAGAATATGCCATAATAGGGAGGTAAATATTATTCTACTACTCTAAAACAAAGGCAAAAGTAAAAAGGTCATAAAATACCATAAAAATATATTTTAAAAAAAGATAATAAATCAGGAAATGTAAAATAACTCTCCAAAATGAAAGGGAATAATATAATTGTACTCAAGAGCATGAAATCATAATAGAAAATATATAAAATCAAAGGTTCATACAGAGTCATAAAAACAGTCCATAGAACACTGAAAAAAAAAGTTTTTCTAGACCACATATGCACACATACATAGTGTATTCATAAATAGGGATGAGCAAACCCGGACTTTTTCACTGGGATTTTTGAATGACTTTATTATTTTCTGTTACAACATCTTATATCGGAAAATAATGGCATTCTTAGAACGGAATGCAAAAGGGAAACCTTTATAGGCATTCCATTTTGCATTCCGTCATAATAAAAGTCTATGGGAGCATAACGGATGCGTCTGGGTTTCCGTTATGCAGGAAAGGATCTGTTAAGCTGGCCACAGACTTCTATTATGACAGAATGTAAAACGGAAGCCTTTAAGAGCCCTCTAATGTACTATGTGCTCGGTCATCCCTATTCAGGATTCATTAGAATGTTCTCCTTTATATGACTGGTAGACAGAGAATTTATCTAATATACTGTATGTTTGTAAATGGGGTTATCTGTGTGATATAGTCTAGGAACAAAGGAACCTATGTAATAGGTGCAGACAAGAGGAACAGAGATAATCGCTGCCTCCATTTTCACACTGCTTTGCAAAAATTAATGGTGAAATCTGATTAGTTCCGGATGCGTCCCGGTGTGTTGCGGCAAACCCGCGCGAGTAGGAATGCAATTGCAGTCAGTTTTGACTGCGATTGCGTTCCGATGTTCAGTTTTTATCGCGCGGGTGCAATGTGTCTTGCACGCGCGTGATAAAAAACCGACTGTGGTACCCAGACCCGAACTTCTTCACAGAAGTTCAGGTTTGGGTTCGGTGTTGTGTAGATGTTATTATTTTCCCTTATAACATGGTTATAAGGGAAAATAATAGCATTCTGAAAACAAAATGCTTAGTAGGTGATCAGTTGAGGGTTAAAAAAAAAATAAAAAAAATTAACTCACCTTCTCCTGTTGTTCGCGTAGTTCTCCCGGTCTTTAGTTCTTTAAAAGATAAACTATGGGCTAAAGGACCTTTGGTGACGTCAGATCACATGCTCCAATCACATGGTCCATCACCGCGGTGATGGACCATGTGATTGGAGCATGTGATCTTACGTCACCAAAGGTCCTTTAGCCCATAGTTCATCTTTTGAGAAGTAAAGAAGAGACCGGGACTTACGCGAACAAACGGAGAAGGTGAGTTAATTTATTTTTATTTTTTTTAACCCTCAACTGATCACTTACTATGCATTCTGTTTTCAGAATGCTATTATTTTCCCTTATAACCATGTTATAAGGGAAAATAATACAGTGAATAGACTGTCACCTAGCAACCATGCGTGAAAATCGCACAGCATCCGCACTTGCTTGCGGATGCTTGCGATTTTCACGCAACCCCATTCACTTCTATGGGGCCTGCGTTGCGTGAAAAACGCAGAATATAGAGCATGCTGCGATTTTCACGCAACGCACAAGTGACGCGTGAAAATCACCGCTCATCTGAACAGCCCCATAGAAATGAATGGGTCAGGATTCAGTGCGGGTGCAATACGTTCACCTACCGCATTGCACCCGCGCGGAATACTCGCCCGTGTGAACGCAGCCTAAGTGTGGTGTCCATACAAAATATTTTGGGGATTAAGTATAGCTACAACCAGAGATATATTTAACACTATGTCTTAGCTTAGGGCTAATGCACACTGCAGATTGCTGTGCATGGAGCTTCTACAGCAATGCATGCAGTCCATTGAGCCTGTAGGACTCCTTTAGTATACAACTTGCCTCCCTGCATATACTCCATTGGACTGCAGATATTCTCCAGTATAAGCTTTCAAGCATATGGCGTCCAATGGAGTGTACCATCCTTTTTTTTTCTGTTCGATTCCTATGATCTGATGCTTATGGAGGAACCGTATTTCCCACACCAAAAGACACACTTCCCCCCCCCCCCAAAAGTGGGGGTTGAAATTGCAGTGTGTATTATGAAGCGAATACTAGCGAGGATTTCCATCATGGAAGTGCTCACTAGTACACAGTAAGACAGGGGAGTAGTGAATACAGGCCTTCTACTTGTGCCCTCACTGTCCTGTGACCTGATGTCATACAGCGTTTGCACGCACGATGATCTGATGTTGTGCAACGTCAGTGCAGCGGTATCACCAAAAGACCAGGGAGTAATGAGTACAGGAAGAGCATGCTGGATCTGCAAGTAGTGGTGGGAGTCTGATCTGAGGTACGATGAAAAATATATATTTTTTCTTATTTTCCTAAAATCTTCCTAATTTATTTTTTCTTATTTTTACTAAAATCTGGGTGCTTCTTATGGTCAGGTGTGCCTTATGGTGCAAGAAACATAGTACGTTAGAGGACTCATAGACCTCTATGGAATCCCACATGTTGTGCAATATATATGGATACTCCATGTGATTTTTCACGCAGAAAATTTACAGGGTAATACAGCACCAGCTAAATAGATGAGATTTTCAAAATATCATGTACACAGTACAGAAAGTTACCACACAGAAATTGATCTGCAAATCCACATCATGTCAATTGTTTGTGTGGATCTTCAATACAGATTTCATTCTTTGCAATACAAAGTTTAGAGATCTGGGGAAAATCCACAATAAAATCTAAAATTAACATATGCAGATTTTGGTATGGATTTGGTGGAGAAACACAATGAAAACCTCACTAAAATTCTCGTGGAGTCCTGGGAATCCCCCATGTACATTAGATAATTGGCAATTTCTCCCCAAATCAGTGAATTTAGACTTCATTTATGTAATGTGTATGGCCAGCTTTAGAGATTTTCAGTACAATAGAAAATAGAGGATTTGTGTCAACAGACACGACTATCAGTATTTAAATTGCATGGTAAAAACAGCAATATATTGAAATGTATTTTACACCATTGAAAACACTACTAAAACAAAATAATTCAATACTTTCAGCATGCTGTATTTGGATAAAAAATACTACAGAGACCTACTAAAATGCTAGCTTTTTACCCCCATAAAAAGAAAACCATAGAATGCATAGTAGGTGATCAATTGAGGGTTAAAAAAAAATAAAAAAAATAACTCACCTTCTCCTCTTGTTCACGTAGCTCCCGGTCTATTCTTTACTTCTCAAAAGATGAACTATCGGCTAGGACCTGTGGTGATGTTGGAGCATGTGATCTGACGTCACCAAAGGTCCTTTAGCCGATAGTTCATCTTTTGAGAAGTAAAGAAGAGACCGGGAGCTACGTGAACAAGAGGAGAAGGTGAGTTAATTTTTTTATTTTTTTTTAACCCTCAATTGATCACCTACTAAGCATTCTGTATTCAGAATGCTATTATTTTCCCTTATAACCATGTTATAAGGGAAAATAATACAGTTTATAGACTGTCACCTAGCAACCATGCGTGAAAATCGCACCGCATCCGCACTTGCTTGCGGATGCTTGCGATTTTCACGCAACCCCATTCACTTCTATGGGGCCTGCGTTGCGTGAAAAACGCACAAAGAGGAGCATGCTGCGATTTTCACGCAACGCACAAGTGATGCGTGAAAATCACCGCTCGTGTGCACAGCCCCATAGAAATGAATGGGTCAGTATTCAGTGCGGGTGCAATGCGTTCACCTCCCGCGGAATACTCGCTCATGTGAAAGGGCCCTTCGGAAAAATGCCATGCAGAAAACACTATTGGTAAGACTCAGTGGGGACATTTACTAAGCATGTAAAATGCACCAAAAAGAATGGCATTCTGATTTGCGCCAAATATATCAACTGTTTTCTCTAGAATTTTTACCATGAAGAATGTATCATGCCAGAAATGAGTTCTAAATATCAAAGTGGGCAGGGTTATCAACTTGGTGCATATTACGCTTCATTTATCATCCACTTATCTGCAGAAAGGGCTCAAATTGCTGCAGACAATTAAGCCAGCTTATGTGGTGGTGTTTTGTGTAAAAAGTCACATTTATGTCAGAAATATGTGACTTTGTCAAAAAGTTGCATTTATGAAAAGAAAACCAACTCGTGGGAACAAGTGATAGGTAAGTATTAAAACAGGATGCACTTATTTCATTCTTCTAGAAAAGAGCTAAACTGCTGGGTTTTGTCACTAAATTGACATCCAACAAAACAATAACAAAAATGTCACAATTTACCACTGTAAATGTCGCAAATATGTTTCAGACGTCTCAAGTGTGGTCTGGTGGTGGGGTGGCTGAAATGGCGCATTAAAAAAAAAAAAACATTTTTAGCATTTTAGTGCCATTGGTATTAAAATGTCACAAATAGAGCGTAATGAGCGGATAATACGGTTTATATTTTAAAAAGTCACATTTTAAAAGTGGTGTGCACCTTTTGATATATAAGGTGAAACAAATCACCACTTTTGATTCGTAATGTTAGAATTTTTTGGTGCAAATCATGTCATTATTGATAAATATCCCCTAGTATGTGCAAAACCCAACAGAAGAACTGCCATAAAAAAACTGCCAAAAACCACAGATGGCAAAACTAAATATTAGTATAATACTGTTAGTATCATTCTATAAGATATCAAATGCCTGGAAAATATTAGCTTAAATCGTCAGAGGAAATATGTAGTGGCTATGTTTAGAAAAGCACTATATTACCCTAATTAACATAAAGGAATACATATTATGTTATGAATCCAAACATCTATCAATATTGAAGCATAAAGTATGTGACTTGGACACCATTCCTCTTGTCTCAGATTTTCTGTTTCAAAATATAAACATGTGACTATATAAGGAGGTTCAGTTGTAGTGACGAAGGCATCGGGGTGCCTAAGAAAGTCAAGCAAGTGCCAGGACTGTCTCTTAAAGAGAATGCAGCTATGGGATAGGGTCATCAACAGTGCACAGCTTGCTCAGGAAGGGCAGCAGGCAGATGTATGTGCATCTACCTGCACAGTGAGGTGAAAGCTTTTGGAGGACAGACTGACATTGTGTAGGAAGTACAGGGATTGGACTGGACAGGACAGGGGTAAAGTTATTTCATTGGAGCCCCCTTCAGACTGGCTGGGACTTCTGGAAATGTTATTTTTCTGAGAAGAAAAGTGCTACAGTGTCATGCCAGCAGTAAATCATTCTTTTATGTGTGGGGCTGCTTCTAATACAAGGGAATGGGTTCACTCACAATTTTGCTTAAGAACCCTGCTTTGAATAAATAATGGTAGCAAAACATTCTCCAAGAACATCTTCTCCCAATGATCTTGGAGCATTTTGGTGCTAACACTGTCTTTTCCAGCATGATGGAGCACAATGTCACAAGGCAAAAGGGAAAACTAAGGCTTCGTTCACATCACTGTTCAGCCTTTCCGTTCTCCTGCTCCGTTTAGGAGCAGGAGAACGGAAAGGACGGAAATGGCACATAACGGACGCCAAACTGAGTCAAACGGAGCCCTTAGGACCCCATAGACTATAATGGGGTCCGTTATGTTTCCGCTCAGAAGATGATTTTGAAGCGGAGACAAAAGTTGTGCATGCAGGACTTTTGTCTCCGCTTCAAAATCATCTTCTGAGCGGAAACATAACTGACCCCACTATAGTCTATGGGGTCTTAAGGGCTCCGTTTGACTCAGTTTGGCGTCAGTTATGTGCCTTTTCCGTCCTTTCCGTTCTCCTGCTCCTAAACGGAGCAGGAGAACGGAAAGGCTGAACGGTGATGTGAACGAAGCCTAAGAGGCTTGATGAACAAAATGTTGAAACTTTGAGTCCATGGCCAGGAAACTTTCCAGATCTTAATCCCATTGAGAACCTGTGGTCAATTCTCAAAAAGTGGGTGGACAAACAAATGGATAGAAATTGTTATAAACTCCAATCACTGATTAGGCAAGAATGGGTTCTTATAATTGAAATTAAAATTCTTATAATAGTACATCTGACTAGGGTTCATACCGAACTTTAGGATTTTTGGACCCCGGACCCGAACCCGAACCCGAACATTTCAGTAAAAGTTCGGGTTTGGGTTCGGTGTTCGTCGATTTCTTGGCACTTTTTGAAAGGCTGGAGAGCAGCCAATCAACAAGCATTTAACTCTGTGCCCTCAGAAGCCATCATAGCCATGCCTACTAATGGCATGGATGTGATTGGCCAGTGTAGCATGGGACCCAGCCTCTACATAAGCTGGAGTCACGTAGCGCTGCACGTCACTCTGCTGTGCTTAGTGTAGGGAGAGGATGCTGCTGGTGCTTTCAGGGAGAGAATAGAAAAGAATCTGTGATCAGAACTCCAATTTAACTCAGCGATCTACACAGATTTAGTTGTGTGGGTGCAGTGCACAATCTATTTACCCTGCCCTGAGCCCATTGACAGAAAAAAATAACTTCTATCCGTCTGTTAGTTAGGTGGGCGGCGGCGGCCATTTTATGCAAGCTCAGTGCACCAGCACTGCATCTGAGCTTTTGTGACATTCAAATCCAAGCTTGAAATACTGCACTAATAATCTGGTTTTAAAAAAAAGCACCCTTTTTTTGGCAATCTACAAACATCTGGTGCATTTGCAGGATTAGTCAGTGTGCAATTTAAGCTAGAAATACAGCCATAATTTTCTGTTTTTTTACAAACACCCTTTTTTGGCAAAATGCACAATTTTACAGACCTTGCTGCATCTGTACGTGTGAAATTCAAGCGTTATATACTGGTGTCATATTCTGTTAGTAAAAAAACACCCATTTTGGGTAAAATACTTAATTTGCGGCCTTATCAGCATCTGTCAGTGTGAAATTCAAGCATTATATACTGCTGTCATATTCTGTTATTAAAAAAACAAAATTTTTCGGCAAAGTAAATAATATTGCAGCATTTGCTGCATCTGTCATTGTGAGATACACGCATTACATACTGTTGTTCTATTCTGTTATTAAAAAAACACCCATTTTGGGCAAGATCCTAAATTTGAGAAATATGAGGAGAGCGTCAAATAAGGGATGTGTCCCGATCATGGTTCTGCTGGTGGAGCTTCTGTTGCAGGGAGAGGACGTGGTCGATATGTGCCAGCTACATGCACAAAAGAAACACCTTCCTCAGATGTGAGTAGGCAACAGAACCTTCAGTGGTATTTGGTCGGGCCTAATGCGGCTCTATAAATGGTGAGGCCAGAACAAGTACAGGTGATAGTAGATTTGGTTGCTGACATTGCCTCCAGTTCCTTCACATTGTCTCCCACCCAGTCTCCTGCTGAAATATCAGAGTTGGCACTTGCAGCCGATGTCCATCAGTCTTTCACTTCACCCCCTTGCAAATCAGCCAAGCAGTTGGAGCCCCAAGTCATGCAGCAGTCTCTTCTGCTTTTTGATGACTCTGTTAGCAGGGTTTCCCAGGGCCATCCACCTAGCCCTGCCCCAGAAGTGGAAGAGATTAAGTGCACCAATGCCCAGCCACTTAGGTTTCAAGATGAGTACATGGGAGGACCAATGCAGCACATCTCGGATGATGACGAAACACAGGTGCCAACTGCTGGGGCTTTCGAAAGTGTGCAGACTGACAAGGAGGGCAGGGGTGAAGACTGGGTGGAAGATGATGTGGTGGAAGATGATGTGGAGGATGATGATATGGAGGATGATGAGGTCCTCGACCCCACATGGAATCAAGGTCATGCGAGTGACCTGTGTAGTTCGGAGGAAGAGGCGGTGGTCGCACAGAGCCACCAGCACAGCAGAAGAGGGAGCAAGGTGCAAAAGCGGAGCGGCCGTCCCCTAGACAGTACGCCTGCTACTACCCACCACCAGGAGTTCCCTGGCGTGGCAGTTCTTCAGACAATGTGTTGATGACAAGACACGAGTGGTTTGCACGCTGTGCAATCAGAGCCTGAAGCGAGGCATAAACGTTCTCAACCTGAGCACAACCTGCATGACCAGGCATCTAAGTGCAAAGCATGAGCTGCAGTGAAGTAGACACCTCAAGAACCAAGAAAGGTCTTTGGCTCCTCCTGCTTCCTCTTCTGCTGCAGTCTCGGCCTCTTCATCCACCTCTGGAGTGACAGTGACAACAGCCACCCCGCAAACAGCGGATATGCCAGCAACACCACCACCTGGGTCACCAAGCATCTCCATAATGTCCCACGGAAGCGTTCAGCTCTCCATCTCCTAAACACTAAAGAGGAAGAGGAAGTACCCCTCTACCCACCCGCGATCCCTGGCCCTGAATGCCAGCATTTCAAAATGACTGGCCTATTGAAATGCTGTCATTCCGTCTGGTGGAGACGGAGAGCTTTAAAAGCCTTATGGCGGTGGCTGTCCCACAGTACGTCATGCCCAGCCGCCGGTACTGTTCCAAGCATGCTATCCCTTCCCTGCACAACCAAGTGGGGGACAAAATCAGGTGTGTACTGCGCAATGCCATCTGTGGCAAGGTGCACCTCACTACGGATACGTGGACCAGTAAGCACGGTCAGGGACGTGATTTCTCCCTATCAGCACACTGGGTAAATGCAGTGGTGGCTGGCCTGAGGCGGATAGCAGTTTGGCGCATGTCCTTCCACCACCGAGGATTGCAGGGCGCTTCAGTTTGCCTCATATTGCTTACTCCTCCTACTCTGCTTCCTCATCCTCTACCGGCTCCTAATCCAGTCAGAGTAACACCTTCACCACCAACTTCAGCACAGCCAGGAGTAAACGACAGCAGGCAGTTTTAAAACGTATCTGTTTGGGGGACAAACCCAACACCGCGCAGGAGCTGTGGACGGGCCTTGAACAACAGACCGATGAGTGGTTGGTGCCAGTGAGCCTCAATCTCGGCCTGGTGGTGTGCGATAATGGGTGAAATCTCGTAGCAGCTCTAGGACTAGCCGGTTTGACACACATCCCTTGCCTGGACCATGTGCTGAATTTGCTGGTGCAGAGATTCCTTAAAAATTACCCCGATATGTCAGAGCTGCTGCATAAAGTGTGGGCCGTCTGTGCGTGCTTTCGGCATTCTCACCCTGCTGCTGCTCGCCTGTCAGCGCTGCAGCGTTACTTCGGCGTTCCCGCTAACCGCCTCATATGCGACGTGTCCACAAGATGGAACTCCACCTTGCACATGCTGGCCAGACTGTGCGAGAAGCAGCAGGCGATAGTGGAGTTTCAGCTGCAGCACGCACGGATGAGTCGCTCGGCGGAACAGCACCACTTCACCACCAATAACTGGGCCTCCATGCGAGACCTATGTTCCTTGTTGCGCTGTTTCGAGTACTCCATCAACATGGCCAGTGCCGATAACGCTGTTCTCAGCGTGACTATCCCACTTCTATGCCTCCTTAAAAAAAACTCTGCTGGCGATGATGGAAGAGGATGTGGCACAGGAGGAGGAGGAGGAGGAAGAGGGTTAATTTCATAGGGTTTCCGGCCAGTCATTCACAAGTGGCTGCGAGGGTGGGTTCCGGAACCCACAAATGCCAGGTACACAATTGTCCAGCCAGGGCACTGTTCTGGAGGATGATCAGGTGGAGGATGAGGAGATGGAGGAGGAGGAACCATGTTCACAGCAGAGTGGCACCCAGACCAGCTCATGGCCATCACTGGTGCATGGCTGGGGGGATACAGAGGACACAGACGATACACCTTCCACAGAGGACAGCTGTTCGTTGTCTCTGGGCAGCCTGGCACACATGAGCGATTACATGCTGCAGTGTCTCCGCAACGACGGCCGAGTTGCCCACATTCTAACTTGTGCTGATTACTGGGTGGCCACGCTGCTGGATCCTACAAGGACAACGTACCGTCCTTAATTCCCTCAATGGAGCGTGATTGTAAGATGTGCGAGTACAAGCGAACGTTGGTAGACGAGCTGCTGGTAGCATTCCCACCTGACAGCAGGGGCACAGTGGAAGCACAAGGAGGAGGAGGAAGAGGTCGCCAACACAGCTGCGGCACCACCAGCACCTCAGAAGGCAGGGTTAGCATGGCCGAAATGTGGAAAAGCTTTGTCAGCACGCCAGAACAACAAGCACCACCAGCTGATATGGAACGTCTTAGCAGGAGGCAGCATTTCACCAACATGGTGGAACAGTATGTGTGCACATGCCTACACGTACTGAATGACGGGTCTGCCCCCTTCATCTTCTGGGTCTCCAAATTGGGCACATGGCCTGCGCTTGCCCTTTATGCTTGCCCTTGCCTTGGAGTTGCTGGCCTGCCCGGCAGTCAGTGTATTATCTGAACGTGTGTTTAGCATGGCAGGGGGCGTTATCACAGACAAGCTTAGCCGCCTGTCCACAGCCAATGTGGACAAGCTCACGTTCATTAAAATGAACCAGGCATGGATCCCACAGGACTTGTCCGTACCTTGTGCAGAATAGACATGTATACCGGCCTTAACCAGCCATTGTTATACTATAGCACAATTGCTCATTCTTGTATTTTTCGATATTTCACACTCCTTTAGAGTGTACCCTAATTAAAAAAAAGATAAAAAAGATAAAACCAAAAACCAGTGTTAGCTACTTCGTCTTCCTCCACTGCTGCTTCCACCTACACCGCCTCATCCACCGCCTCCTCAAACTCCTACTCCATATGGACCTCCACCTCCGAAATAAATTTTTTTTTTTTTTTACGTATTTTATTTTATGTCATTTCACTAATTTATCTGTTACATTTTCGGGTGAAATTCACCAATTTTTGGGTGTGATATACCACTGCTATACCTAGTAGACATGTAAAAAGAAATCACTCATTTGTCTGTTACATTTTCTGTTAAAATTCACCAATTTTTGGGTGTGATATACCACTGCTATACCTACAGTAGTAGACAGGTAAAAAAAAAAAATCACTAATTTGTCTGTTACATTTTTGTGTGAAATTCACCAATTTTTGGGTGTGATATACCACTGCTCTACCTAGTAGACAGGTAAAAAAAACCCCACTAATTTGTCTGTTACATTTTCATTTTAAATTCACCAAATTTTGGGTGTGATATTCCACTGCTATTCCTAGTAGACAGGTTAAAAAAATTTACTAATTTGTTTGTTACACTTTCGGGTGAAATTCTCCAATTTTTGGGTGTGATATACCACTGCTATACCTAGTAGACAGTAAAAAAAAATCACTAATTTGTCTGTTACATTTTTGGGTAAAATTCACCAATTGTTGAGTGTAATATACCACTGCTATACCTAGTAGACAGGTAATTCAACGATATTTGTCTGTGATAGACCCCTGCTCTACCTAGTAGACAGGTTAATAAATTTCACAAAATTTTCTGTTACCTTTCTTGGGTGACATTTTAAAATTTTTGCCGTGAATAAACCCCTGCTCTGCATATGTGACAGGGAGCAAAATTTTTAAAAATAATCTGTTCCATTGGTGGGTGACATTAACTCATTTCTGGCGATGAAAAACCCCTGCTCTGCATAGGTGACCGGGACTTAAATTTCTAAAATTCATCTTTAATTGGCCCTTTCATTCGATCCTTCTGCTTTAATAAACTGTCCCACATTTCCGCTTCATCCCATTGCAGCCATTGACCTCCCTTGGATGAGGTCGCCCTTTCTCACGCTCCCTCTCCGGCGTGGAACCCTGATTCGCCAATAACCGTGATCAACATGGTAGGCTCTGAAAAGAACATCGAAAGTTGATAGAGCAGATATCCAATTGGATCGTGAACATCAAGGGGATGTGTGACATGGTGGGGCAGTGTGTTTGCACACGCCTACATGAACTGACTGATGGTTCTGCCCCCTGCAACTTCTGAGTCTCCACATTGGGCACATGGCCTGAGCTTTCCCTTTACGCCTTGGAGGTGCTGGCCTGCCCTGCAGCCAGTGTATTGTTTGAACGTGTGTTTAGCACGACTGGAGGGGGTTATCACAGGTTATATTTCCCAATGTTTTGGGGTGCACCCTAATTAAAAAAAATATAAATAAATGTAAAACAAAAAAGTAGTGTAGGCTACCTCCTCCTACTCCACTGCGGCTTCCACCTACACCGCCACATCCACCGCCTCCTCAACCTCCTACTCCATATGGACCTTGTCCTCCTAGATCAAGATTATTATATTTTAGTTTTACGTATTTTATGTTATTTGAAGTCATTTCCCTATCCACATTTGTTTGCAGAGCACTTGCCATGATCTTAACCACATTTTGCTGGCATTTGCAGCCCTCTAGCCCCTTCCATTACATTTTTACAGCCATTTTAGTGCTCAAAAGTTCGGGTCCCCATTGACTTCAATGGGGTTCGGGATCGGGGTCAAGTTCGGGTCAAGTTCGGGTCCCGAACTCAAAATTTTTTGTGACGTTCAGCAGAACCCGATGAACCCAAACATCCAGGTGTCTGCTCAACTCTACATCTGACAAAAAGATCTAAAAACAACAGAAGAGACTATTTATTGTCACAATCCTCTAAATAGCCACATAAATATGTTAATAAAACATATGCAACAGTATATCAGAAACAAGCAGTTAAAAAAGGAAAATAATATTGATTACAAAATGGTATGTTTTACATTTTATAGCTATTGGCTCCAATTTGTATGACTTATTAATCCATAATTCAAATTTGATAAGGATATTTTATTCACAGTCTATGACATGGGTGTTTTGTGGCAATCTGACATCAGTAAGGTTGGGCATGATGAGAGTCTTCAGAGAGGATGACTCTGTAAGAGTAATCAATTTGCATAATTGTTGTGCTCCCTAAAATACCTTTTTTGGTATTTTTTGTACATTTGTTGTATTAAGGTCCCTTTACACGGGATGATATTATAGTAGAATGTCAGAAAGGAAGCGTTACTTCCTGACAATCTGCTGATCACTAGGGGACGAGACAGCTGCATTTACATGTAGCGATCTACTCCAGAGTATGGGAAGGAGCTATCACCAATGCCATTGCTCTTCCTCATAAGGACTCATTGTTTGCCAGCAGGAGATTGTGTTTACATGGCACAATCTGCTACCAGTAAACAACCATTTAGCAAATCTGACATATGTCGCTTTATGTGGTAATAACTTTAAAACGCTTTTACTTATCCAAGCTATTCTGCTATTTCTCATTACATATTGTACTTCATGACAATGGTAAAATTGAGTCAAAAAATTTCATTTTTCTTTATAAAAAATTACCAAATTTACCAAAAAGATGGAAACATTTGTAAATTTCCAAATTTCAATTTCTCCACTTTTATAATAGATAGTAATACCTCCAAAAAGAGTTATTACTTTATATTCGCCATATGGCTACTTCATGTTTGGATCATTTTGCGAATGCAATTTTTATTTTTTGTGACTTTAGAAGGCTTACAAATATAGAAGCAAATCTTAAAATTTTTAAGAACATTTCCAAACCCCAATTTTTTTAGGACCAGTTCAGTTATGAAGTCACTTTCTGGGGATTACATATTAGAAACCACATATAAATCACTCAATTTTAGAAACTACACCCCTCAAGCTATTCAAAACTGATTTTACAAACTTTGTTAATACTTTAGGTGCCCCACGAGCATTAAATAAAAATGGGAATGAAATTTCAAAATTTTACTTTTTTTTAGAAGATTTTAAATTTTAATAGATTTTTTTCTGCAACACATCAAGGGTTAACAGCTAAACAAAACTCAAAATCTATTACTCTGAATCAGGAGTTTACAGAAACACACCATGTGTGCTCAAAAACTGATGTATGGGCGCACAGCAGGCTTCAGAGTGGAAGGAGCACCATATGGATTTTAGAGAGCGGATTTTGCTGGAATGGTAATTGGGAGCTATGTCGCATATGAATACATCCTGAGGTGGCCCTACAGTGGAAACTTTCAAAAAGTGACCCCATTCCGGAAACTACACCTCTCAAGGAATATTTTAAGGTGCGCAATAAGCACTTTGACCCATCGAGCATTTCACAGAATTAGGAAACGCTTTGCTATTAAAATGAAAAATGAATTTTTTTTCCAGAAAAAGTTACTTTACACCCACAGTTTTTAATTTCTCATTGGGTAACAGGACAAAAGGCACACCACATTTCATTCCCCATTTCCCCTGAAAATGCCAACACCCCAAATGTGCTCAAAAACTGATGTATGGGCGCAATGAAGGCTTCAGAATGAAAGTAGGACCATATGGCGTTAGGAGAGCAGATTTAGCTGGAATGGAAATTACGAGCTATGTCGCATGTGAAGACAGCCTGAGGTGGCCCTACAGTGGAAACCCCCAAAAAGTGACCCCATTATGGAAACTACACACCTCAAGAAATATTTAAAGGTGAGTAGTGAGCACTTTGACCCATTGTGCGTTTCACAAAATTAGGAAACGCTTGCCTGTGAAAATTAAATTTTTTTATTTTTTCCAGAAAAAGTTGCTTCACACCCACATTTTTCACTTTCACAAGGGGTAACAGGATGAAATTAGCCCCACATTTTCAATCCCATTTCCCCCCGAATATGAAAACACCCCACATGTGCTAAAAAAATAATGTATGGGTGCATGGCAGGGTTCCAAAGAAAAGTGTCCCTACAGTGCTTGCTGAATTCTCAAAGTGCTGCATTTATAAGTGCATCTGAGATATTAAGGAGACTACCTTAGACTAACTTAAAGCTTTTCCACTGTAGCAGAACTTGAGCTGTGTTTTTGGCGGATACTTCAGAACAAGTAAGTA